>NW_026054556.1:702654-817213 GCF_022478715.1 Daldinia decipiens | reverse complement strand
TAAGTTTTGGGTGCGCTAGTACTATTATGGTGTAAAATGGTCCACATATGCCTGATTGGGTTAGACTTTGGGTTGATGGTCAAGGATAACTTTGGAATAAGCTGCGCCCTCGTACCTCCGATAATTGTTTTTCTAACCCTGTCCAAGATGAAATGACGACGGCCTCATATGCTAGGCTGAAAAAGGGGGTAGGCAGGTAGGCTAACATACTGCGTTTTGACCTTTAATCCTAGTCTTTAGCCTTTCTATTTTTTTTTCTTTTTCTTTTCTTATTTCGATCGAGTCTTTCAATGGAGTTTATTCTTTCTTTACATAAACATAAAATTTAGCCCTACCATAACAGCCAGGCACGGGCGCTTGTTTCGTTTGCCCTATATGCCGTGGCAGTCCTCTACAAGACGTTCCCCGAGGCGTTCTACCGCGTCACCGGACTAATTGAGTAGATCACCTAAATAACGATCATATGATTATAGTATAATATGCCACTTACAAAGTAGATTTCCAACTTACCTAGCGAGATATTCAAATATCTACTGCTGTATATACCTTTTAGATCTACCAGAGTAACGGGTCAATATTTAAGATCCTCAAAAACAAGCAATTCAGTAGTCGATAGTGCAGTAAATCAGTACGTTGATTTCTGGAAAACTGTACATTGTACCTACAGTATCATCTATCAGAAAATCTTCGGATACATCAATGTACCTTTAACTAATACGATTAACGTTCAAGCGCTTTAAAGCCATTCGTGTAAACTTGCTGTATTCCTCAGCTACTCCTTTTCGTCTGTAGGCCTGGAATCTTTGATGTGCTGTTAACATCAAGGCTACTTACCTCCTCATTGTAAAATAGGGAAACGGTTTACGTTAGGTACGTTTATAGTTCTAACTACTACTCCTAGTGTAAATTTATTACCAAATTCAATCGGTATTTCATGTGAATAACTGAGCTACTATTGCCTACTACCTGATGTGGGCAATGCCAAATCCCTTTGACGCAATATTCAAGTCCTAATATTAGCAAATATACAACTCTAGAACGGTAAGCATGCCATTTTTAAACCCAAACCGAATACCTCATGAGGTAAAATGGTAACCGTTTACATATAACAGAGACAACCTGATTTGATGTCTGAACACCTTAGGTAACTATACAGAGCAAGGCTTCCCATTGCTTTACAACTTAAATTAATATAGAAATTTCTCTTTTTCTCGGCTCTACTTAGGGGTGAACATTGCTGTACAGTATATTCATGTCAACATGTCAGTATGTAATGATAGCAAATCCACGATGCAGGATGAGAACGAGAACTGTAACAGCATATTAGACTTATTACGAAATATTCCCTGTTTATCCGTGTCTTGTAAGTCTTAGATATATGCATCTAACTATAGAGAACACTACTTGCTAATCGATGCGGAAACCTTCCCCCATGCTTGAATATTCTCATCTTACCCAATCAAGCGAAAAAGTACTATATGCTACTAAGACGACTTTTAATGAATGTCTATAGATGGCTGAATCACTCTTCACTTAGTTCCCTATATCATCTTACGGGCTTCTGCTTGGCTGCTTTAGGTAGTTCATCTAGTCGCTAAAGTAGGTGAACCGGATATAAATTATATTAGGGAGATAAGAGCATACTTGAGAATAGTAGGCCGATTACCTAGCATTAAGACAACTAACTAGAGTAGTCTGCTAGCAAATGCATACTTCTGGTCTACATTGAAAGACCTTATGGGACGGATCGAATGGCAAGGCCCCTTAAGCAAGGGGACTTCTAAGGGAGACTTTCATTTCAGGGATGTCTTCCATAGTCACTATCATTCGAAGAGTCACGAGCACCAGCAAGGGATAATCGCTTATATCCGCCGAAGTGTAGCCCGATGCCTGGTATTGCCCGTCTCAGAATATGATATACGTACACCCCAACAACAACATCAGCTCTATGATTCTTCGGTCTTCTTTGCTTTCTGCGCCGCCTCGTACTCCCTAACCTGCTTAGACCAGCTGCAAGGTGAATTAGCATCGCGATACTCTCTCTACCTAGTCATGGTACGAGATCAAACGTACTATCGGCTGGGGAAGAATCGATCCGGCTCCGGCATCTTATATCGCACCTCTCGGTCGGCGCTGAGCTTCCACGTTAAGGCCGAGATACCCAGGATAACGCCCATGAAGACCGCGGTGTTCGCCTTCCAGTTGCTCGGTTGCGTGTACCAACCACCAGCCGGAGACCATACGTGCTTGGGGTAGCTAGTGGGAGGTTAGGTTCATTCATCGAGGTTCACATGGCGAGTAGGAGGGTAGGTTGTAGCTTACGGAACTTTAGGACCGCCACCCTAGGAAATATTAGTGACGCATAATCTAAAAATTTACCAAGCACTTACCATCTTGTCCGAATGTGCAAGGAACAACGAACAAATTCTTGTATGGGTTCTTGTATGGGGTCAATTGGGATAAATTGGGATCTGGTGATGGTACGTACGTCGGGAAAGTTGCGGGTTACGGGTTACAGGTTGCGGTTTAAACTGTTCGCCTACAGTGATAACTCCTTGCATTGAATAGTGCATTACCTATTAGTCCAGAATTATGATTCAATTGATTGGGGCTCGGGAGGGGTAATTGTTAAACCGATTATCTAAAGTGCCCACTGGCAGAACTGGGCATTAACGGCATTGGCAAGTGGCACGTGCACGGTTCCTATCATTGGTCCGTAGTTAATCGCCCGTAGCTTCAATTCACAGAAACTTTTTCTTTAGCAGACAAGACACGAGACCATTTACAGCAATTGTTTTACTCTCCGCCAACCGTGTCGTGTCTCAACCCGCCCAGCGCGTTGGCATGAGGTGATCTGCGCTATCTAAAATGAAGAGAATACGGTTGCACAGGTTATCGAGTCAATTACTCTCTACGACGCCCGCGAGGCCACCACCTAGTTCGACAAGGATATGTCGAGCCACCCAGACTTCCAGATTACAAGCCCCTCTATGTTGTCAACGGAGATGGCAGACGACAACATCCGACGTCGTTCTTGAAGAAATAAACGATACTGAAGGATCACCAATACTACCACCGGAGGAGGAACACATAGCACCGTTACCGTCCCCGCCTCCAGAGCGAGCCCTATACTCGGCCAAGCTTGCGGCTTTGCATGCGCGACTCTCTCTCTCCTCCAAAATTCCCTTACAGACTCTCGCCCGCGCCCTTATAGACCCTTCAGCCGACGCAGACCCCCGCTTCAACAATGCGAATCTTGCATTCGTGGGCGCATCCATCCTCCAGTACCATACCTCGGAATTCCTCATTACCAGGTACCCCCGCCTGCCCATGACCATTCTCTTCTCCGCCATGAAGGGCTACTCCGGCGTGCCGGCCCTGCACCAGATTGCCCGCGCCTGGGGTGTAGAAGCGGCCGCCGCGCCCGGCGAGGAGGTGGACCCGGGGTTATTGCAGTTTTCGCAGGACAAGCCGACGGTCATGATGAGCAAGTGGGGCTACGTACGTGCCGAGTCCAAGGAGATCCAGAAATACAAGTGGCGCCGGGGCCTGAGCAGTTCGGTCATGTACGACGATGCATTCGGTGAGATGGTAACGGAGCAGAGGCAGCCGACAGAAGAGGAAGACCCCGAGGTTAGTGCGGCGAGAAACACCAAAGACTTGGTCGTCGACAACCCAGTGGGGAATGCGAACGCCAACTTCGTGCGCGCGGTCATTGGCGCTATCTATATGTACTGCGGGCGGGATGCCGCCAAGGCCTTCGTGAAGGCGCACGTCCTTTCTCGCACGCTCGACCTCTCTAACATGTTCCAATTTAAGACGCCAACAAGGGAGCTGGTTAAGCTATGCGCGAGAGAGAACTTCGACGCTCCCGTCGCGAGGTTATTAAGCGAGACGGGTCGTATGAGCAGGACGCCCGTCTTTGTAGTGGGCATCTACAGCGGGCGAGACCTGCTAGGCGAGGGCGCAGCTAGTGGCCTCGACGAGGCGAAGATAGCAGCCTCCATCAATGCGCTAAAGGCGTGGTATCTATATAGTCCGGTTGACCCCGCGGTGCCGAGCGACACGTTTGTGGAGGGTGCCGCTCCGTATAAGCCGGTGTACGTTGATATCGGTGAGGTCATATCGTAGTCTCCGGTTTCCGAAGGGTTTCTACACGAGAGCGCGTACGGATTATCCGTTACGGAGAGAAAATAAAAAATCGTTACTGGATAATGGTACGGGAGGGGATCATACGCGGGGAAAAAGGGATGATGATACCTAGCTGCTACGGAACTCATGGGGGCGGATTCAGGGCCGGCATACCGTGTGTATCATTGTACTATATTCGAAAACCGCGAGCATAGATGGCCCATGTAGAACATACGAAGACAGCACCACCCACAACCACTCTTCAGCCGAGTGTAAATATCTACTTGCATGACTTAATTATTCCTATTTTTTTCTAAGTCCGTTTAAGTGTGTCCTCCCCCATCTATCTGGCCGGTAGGCAGTGTATTATGTATACATAAGGAAGTGTGCAAAAGGGGAAGGGAAAGAGGGGGGAGATTCAGTGGTTAACAGAACGATCTCGCGCAGCAAGTTAGCTAAAATGGTCGCCCTCCCCCAACTTATCTGCAATGCCCAAGCGTACCAGGCGCCTATATGCCTCCTTTTTAGCAGCGGCCTCACCTTCCTCGCGTAGCTTCTTCTTACGCTCGTAGACGGCACGTACGCAACGGCGGATGCGGTCCTTACCCTCATCGAAGTTGGCGCGCGCGAGCGCTACTGCTTTATCGACCTGCTCCGGGGTGTAAACGAAGTTCCAGGTGCTCATGTAGTCGCTTACGGCCGGGTTTACGCCGTCCACCTTCGGATTCGCTAGGAATGGTAAATACACTACGGTAATACCTGCACTAGGCTCCGTGAGCTGCCATGGCAACGCGTCGTCCGTAAGTGCCTTTGTGGGCGGAGGCGGCTCCGACGATCGCTCCTCGGTTGTACCCACCCAGACCGTGCAATAGCCCAAGTCCAAATCCACGGGATTTGATACGTCGTGCTTTGCCTTGGCGCTTAGCTCTTCAGGTTGGTGTTTGGCTAGGTTTTGGCTCTGGGCTTGTTGTGCCTTCTGTACTTTAGTCTCTGCGTCGGCTGGTGAGTCTGCTAGGGCTGCGTCCAGCTGTTGTTCAATTTTTTCTCTCGAGTCTGTTTCCCTTGGCCATCCAAGGCCAACGGGCCAGCCCTTCACGCCACGTTGGCGCGCGTACCCATCTGCTACTGACAACCAGTTATCCGTCTTGATATCTGCAGAGGCGTCGAATGCCACGATGATGTCGACATCTCGACCAGGTCGGAGTAGAGGGTAGATGGGTAGATTATTCGACATGCCAGCGTCCATCAACTGTATATACTCATTATTGTATATAGTGGTTGGTGTCGTGAACCGTAGCTTGCCTTCCATATTATACGTAAAATTAGGTATTTGTGCTGGATCGATCGGGTGGACTTTCTCTAAATCCTCATTATAACCGTAAATCATCTCATCGACTGTAGCAAATCCGGTCAACTTCTTAACAAGTGGTCGAATTTCTCGATAATAGTGGCTAAGAGTTGCACAGAAAGCACTGCCGAAAATACCCATCATGATAGGCATACGGACCTCCGGTAGATGGAAGCCATTCTCCTCTGGAGGTACGTCCTCTCCGTCATTAAACCGTCGACCAAGGGCCCAAGTTGGAATTCCGGCGTTAAATTCTTCACAGAAAAATTCATAGGGAGTTAGTTCGAACCATTGGAACCATGCTTCCTTCTTTGCGATCTCTTTTGCTTGTTCCGGACTGCCTTTCGACATATTCGCGGTTATTTCTGGGATTTCATGACGGACTGCGGTATAGATTGGCAGGGGGTTCTGTCCATACTTGATATATTCTCTCTGACTAGAGAGCTTGAAGTCTCGTTCGTTAACACCGAGCTCGCCTTTTGGCACTAGGAGCCTTGCTGCTAATAAGATACCATATACGTCAACTAGCCCGAAAGCTGCTTTCGGGTCCCCTTTCAGTTTCTCAACTACACTGCTTAGAAGTAGTTTATTGGTCGGAGAAGATGTTACGGATGAAAACGCAGCCGGAGGATATGCGATATGAACTCCCAACCTTGCTTTTAAGTGGTCAACGACGCGATCAAACCGGCAGTCGGTCAGAGACGAAAGGTATAGAGCTTGCATCCAGCATGAACCACTGACACCGGAAGTGTAGGTCACGCAGTCGAATAAACCATCTTCCTGGGTGGCAAGGAGTGAGCCCGTGCCTGCGACTAAGGCTCTCAGGCCACCGCCAGAACCGCACATAGCTATTGTAGGAACATCTTCAGGGTTAATATCCTTCTCGTCTAGGCTGAGATACTTGGCCAACGCCGCTGTCGCGATTTTCTTGCGACGAGCTAAGTACTCTTTTTCATCGTCACAAAGCTCGTCTGAGACGCGCACCTTGGCGGAATACTGAATTTCAGGATGAATAAAAGGATCATGAGCCTCTTGCCATATCTGTTTAGCTAACGACCCGTCTGCCATGGAAAGCTCGCGTTGGAGTTTGCGGATCTGTGCGGGAATAGCCTTAGACCAATCAGGAAGTATCAGCTCGACGATGCGATCAGATAGGGAAGACCATTCAATATCAGTGACATTTGAAAAATCTTCAAACCGGCGGGCAAAGGCCGACCAAGCGGTCTCGTCGGTTTTATGTTGTGAACCATCTTCGACGTCGTTGGGAAATTTCTTGGCCTGTTCAATACGGCGGGCCTGGCGGAATTGTTCGTCTGGATAGAGCGAGTAAATAAGCAAACCACCTAGTAGGAATAAAGCCACGGGCACGACTATAAGGGGACCTTTACCAACACCGGTCTCCTTCTGTTGCTGTTTTGGGGAACTAAAAAATCCACGTGGGAACTGGTTTTGCTGCAATTGGGATGATCGACTAGAAATTCTGGATGCGCCGCTGCGGATCGGCGGCAGGGCTAATCGAGGTGTTCCATGGAATAGTCTGGTTAAATGTCTTGCATAGCAAATTGCTATTAGTTGAGACCTCCGGTTGGATCTCATAACTACGGACCAGTACAAGCCTTGCTACCTGTATGGCGAGTTGGAACCTGCAACATGACTTCCGGACTTGAATAAGGGCTACCCTTGATATCTTAGGGTGGGAACGTTAGAGTTTCGGATGTCTTGGGTAGGTAATTGTACATAACGGAAAAGTACCTAAGGTTAAGTCGTTTGCACTTGGCCTGCTGTTATGGTGACATCATATGATTATGATCTTTTACTATCTCATTTACTAATTTACTAGGGCGACTTTTATTATAGTGTACGGAATAGTTCGTATTCGACCTGATATGCATATAAGCCCAGCTCTAAATTTAATATATGCAATTAAGCATATACATACTTCGTATATTACAGATCAATCTTATCGCCTTGATTGCCCGCTCTTTCTATCATGGTGGAAGAAATACCGACGAGGAAGGCACAGTGGAATATGTATATATTGTAATCGGTTTATGGAGTTGCCATAATAAACTTGGAACTTCCTAGAGTTTTCCTTAACGTACTGAAGAAGGTAGCATTCATTATGTACCTAGTTACATGTAGTATTCTTAGAGAATCAAGTCGTAACTACGGCACCTTCTATAGAAGACTCGGCTTGCTACTCTTAACTACATATCATCTTATTGTTCCTCGGAATTTAGTGATTCATAACGGATTAAGTTGAAATATCATAGAACGGCTTATGTGTATTAATACGACGGAAGAACACACTTAGGTTATCCTATTACTATGTCGCTACACAGGTGGTCTTTGCCCAGTAGGGCTTTTTCCCGCGAGAAACCCAAGGATGGCGACCCAAACCACCGCACCAGATTCCCAACTATACACATTGGTGACACTATTACTCGTCGACGCGCGAATATCTCCTCCGCCTTCGCAAATTTATTTGAGAAGGATGAGAATTGTACGAATACTGCAGAAAATAGCTGCGCTTGTCTTACTAGCAATGATTTGCGGCCCCTTTCCTGTATTGAAAATATAACGTCGAGTACTAGGTCTAAAGTGACAAAACGTGACGATGGATCGGACCGAATTGGCAAAGCCGCCTTGAAAATGTCTGGTGTCATTACCCGTTTTCCCTCTGGACAAGAGGTATCTCTACAAGAAACATTACAGGAGAGCAACACACGCAATCCGTTCAATGACCACAACCATGTTAAATCATCAGAAGGGAGTGCCTCGGATGATGATTCACCAACTTCACTTACTAGAGTACGCAGCGCTTCGTCATCTTATCCGTCTGAAGGCATCCGTTCTCCGCCAGACCATTGTGCTTCGCCGCGGTTGGATACTTGGACAGAAGACTTTATAGCTGACGTATCTCACTACGGCACATATCCATTGGGAAATCCCCCGAGCAAATCCAGCGCCTCTACCAATGATGTGTCAGTATTGGGCAATAGAGCTGGTAAGTGTCTTATGGAAGAATTAGCTGCAGCTGGTGGAGTTTCGGATACAGATACAAGAACAGCGAGTAGGGGTTATACCCCGAGACCACCGCTTTCAGATGTTGCTTCCGCCAGTTGTCCACGAGAACAGCTAGACAAGGACTACGACAGCGATCACTTTGCAACGGCAAGACAGGAACTCCTGGATGTATCACAGAGGGCTATCTTGTCTGTACTAGATGGTCAAGGCCCGAGTACCTCAGCTATCCATGGCAGTTATCCTGACCTTGGATTGTCTCACACTAGCTCATCCGACGAGGAATTTCCATTTCGGTCGAACCATACAAGTTCTATGGATCACCTTCGTAGGAGCGCGGAGACATGCAGGACACACTTTCCTAAAAAGATACACTGGAAGAATCAAGGCAATACTTATCATACTATGCCAGCGGCTATTGCGCGAGACGGTTCCCGACGAGGCCGACTCCCTGAAGTTTCGCCTCCCTTGGCAAGTACGCTGCAACCTGGGTTCCATTATAGGGAATCCAATTCATCTTCTACCACACTAGTCAAACGAATCCAGAAGTTCAAGTTCAAGAAGTGGATAAAAAGGGTATGTATAAAAACCAAAGTGCGGTTTGATAACGCTATAAGCATAGAAGCGGCTCCGCATGCATTAGGTAGGCGGAAGTCCAAGTCATACAGATCGCGGAAGTCAAAAAGGCAGGGTGGTGCCTACAAGGCGAAAGCAAAACCGACCAAGAGTCGTTGGAAGTCATTCAAGACGACAAATAAAACAAATAAAAGTACTCAGGGGAGGGAGGGGATGGCACATCGATTCATGAACTCACTTAGACCAAAGCACAGCATACAGTTTCCCATACGAGAGAAGTCTAAAGCTGAGCACAGAAGAGTACAATCCTGTCCACCTTGAAGGTAACTAACCTAATACAGTATAAACATTCATGTTCCTGGGAGGCGGTTTGATTGGTCTGGTCTGGTGCTATCACGATATTATTGCAGATTGCATCTGTCTCTCCACCAAAGAGTTCATAGGGCGAGTTAGGGTCCGTTTACAGGACATCTGCTAAATGCCCTCTAAGCTTGACTTATGAAGTTTCTCTATAGCTATCGCCTATAGAGTAGATGTACCAATAATAAAATATATTAAGAATAGTCCTTCTTATACAACACGAGTACCGTGAAGCGAAGATGTCATACTATGGCTATCTTAAGCCATGGGGTTAATGGGTGACATGTCATCTGCTTCTGGAGAGGGAGAAATCTCGCGAGTGTTCAAAGCTGATAATTTACTCATCCCTAAATCAACACACATTCGTGGTAGCTAATTAAAGAGACAGAAAAGTCTTTAGATAAGATATATACTTAATGTCTAGTCTCATATGGCCGATTTTGTTACCCTAAACCATTGAACCCCTATATGCCCCTTTTCAACGAACGGTACATTCTAAGTCTCATGCAACCTACCTCGGACCTGAATCACAAGGTTAGGTAGCTACCTAAGTAGTAAGTACACGGTAATAAATAGGGGCTAATAAATACGGGTGGAAGTTTCCCTTGGGAATCAGTGCCGCCTATGTCTATGATGTCTCGTCATGCCAAAGCCCCAACCATCTATCGCGCAAGAGTACGAATTAGCAGCAGACCACAGCTCAAAGGTAGGTAGGTACCTTAGGTAGATAACATAATATACGGATTAAAAATTGACAGAGACAAGAACTCACATTGACTAGCCACGTGGATGTCCAGATCCAGCTCGTCGGCCCAGTGCCACACCAGATCCGGATCCTTGAGGAACGCGCGCCCGACAATAACAGCATCCGCGGACTTGGCGTCCAGGATGGCCTGGGCCTGTTTGCCCGACGTGATCTCGCCCACGGTGCCCACGAGCGTGCCGGTGCCGGCAACCGCCTTCTTGATGGCCTCTGCGTGGGGCACCTGGTAGCCGGGGCTGGCGACGATTTTCTGGCGCGCGTCGGTGCCGCCGGCCGAGACGTCGAGGAAGTGCACGCCGCGGCGGGCAAGCGCGTTGGCGAGGTTGGCGGCGTCGGCGAGGGTCCACTGCGGGAGGCTGGGGTCGTGCTCGAGGTAGTCGGTCGCGGGGATGCGGCAGAAGATGGGGAAGGTGCTGGGGACCTCGGCTTTGAGCAGGTCGACGACCTCGAGGAAGAGGCGGATGCGGTTGGCGAAGGAGCCGCCGTACTCGTCGGTGCGCTTGTTGGAGGATGGGGAGAGGAATTCGTTTAGGAGGTAGCCGTCTGTGGACGTGATGTTAGGATTTGTTTTGTTCGAAGTCTCGTTCGAGATGCAATGTACTTACGTGCCCCGTGGACTTCGATGACCTGCTTCTACGTTAGAACGGTCCACTAACAATTTATTTTATTTTATATTTGTGGTCGAGTTTACTTACATCTACACCGGCCTTCAAAGCACGCCGGACGGCAGCGACCCAATCCCTCTTGAACTTCTCGATGTCTTCTTTACTTGCTTCCTTCGGCACGATCGTCTGCGCGTTGTAGGCCTCTGGGGATGGAGCAACGACATTGCTTGGCCATCCTTCCGACTAGATGATGTGTTAATAATTCAGTTAAAATATTATTAACGAGGCTAGATATCGGCATACATAGTCACGCGCCGCGGCTTTTCGGTCGATCCATGGCGCGACAGTGCTTGCTTTCCGCCCAGCATGGGCTAGCTGCACGCCGAACTTCACGCCCTGGCTGTGGGCGAAGTCGACGATTTGCTTTAATGGTGCAATATGTCCGTCGTCCCACAGGCCGACATCTTGGGGTGAGATGCGTCCTTCAGGCGAGACAGCAGTTGCTTCTGTCAGGACTAGGCCTGCTCCTCGAGAAGCAAAACTCCCGAGGTGGACTAAGATTCGCAAGGATTAGCCCTTTCTAGAGAAGGAATGAAGCTGTTATTTGTTGGACTTTGGACTTTGGACTCCAGACTTCTGAAATAGTGAAAGAAGAGGGGGGCAAATTATAATCCAGTACCGTGATGCCACATGGTCATAAACCCGTCTCTTGCGGAGTATCTAGTTGATACAATTAGCTCCATCCATAATGGAGTGAGTATGATAGAGAAACTTACTGGCACATTGGAGAGACGATAATGCGGTTTTGAAGCTCAATTCCATTGATCTTCAGGGGTGAGAAGAGGGAGCCTTCCGGCTGCAAATCCCAAGGGGTTCCTGCAGGAGGATCCTGAACGGGCGTATAAAAAGGGACCTTGATGATTTATTAGTAAACCTGTTTACTGGTCGTGTCTCATTGTTAGGGTCTTACATTCGGAGCGCCGTAGTTGATTAAATTCTTCTCAGTAGAGCAAGGCTCTCCTGCTACAGGAGCTTGGTCAGCTTGGACTACCTTTTCGGCCATCTTGAGTAAAAATACAAAAGAACAACTAGGAATGGAGAGGTCTTTTGCCCATAATCAAGACCAGCAGGTTCAGAGTTGAGCACTTTATACTCGAACCAGCCCTACATCGTATAGCCGAAAGTTATAATACATCTCCCTCCCCGCAGTTGTGTGTAACACCTGGTCTTACATTATCAATTTGAATATATTTGTAGATCTTGGCATGTCTTCACGTTCCAATAAGCATACGTCTTTGGTAGGTAAGCTGTCTCTTAGTAATGCCCATACATGAGAATCCTTTAGATGCAACAGGACCGCATAACCCATGTGTCATTAACACGACTCTAGTAGCCCTATCAGCAGTCAATTGGAAGTTGTCCAATAATTACTGTGGAGTATATCGAAATAGCCTCATACTATTTCGTGTCTCTCCATAAGTGACTTAGGTATGTAAGTGTGAAATCCTATCACTGCTAATATTACAATATGCGTTAATGGAACTCTACTTTTGTAAACTATTATTAGTCCCACCGCTAATTTATAATACCTACCTAATCTTCCCAGAGTATAATGTGTTCGATTCCTCTCCTGCACTTAGAATCTCATTCTTGTTATTTCTTAACTTCTCTAGTCCGTTCGGCTCTCCTGCAACAGGTCCTATATCGCTTGGACCGCCAGCTCCTGAGTAACACTGTCCCCAATGTTTCCTCCAGGGTTAACGAAAGAGAACCGGACTTATTAAAGGCCTTGGAACTATCACCATATCGGTAGTATACTGCAAGGTGAATACGAGAAAAAGTGGAGAACGAGTCAACTTCATGGATAGATCTGATAGAGAAGCTTTTGACTGAATAAGCATCTTGCAGGATTAGTTTCGGTTAGGGTTTAACATAAGTTCACGATGAATTTCATATTATGGAGATCAGTGAAATCTCATATTCAGATATTTCGAACGCTCTGACGCTGTTATTATATGGATATAATAGGGCATATCACCTGATGGCACTATCTGCTATGTACTACCAAAGCTAGTGCAATTATACCGATTCCCCGGTGGCGCAATTGGCTAGCGCGTCTGACTGTTAAAACAACTGTTATCAGGAGGTTGAAAGTTCGAGCCTTTCCCGAGGAGTTCCTTTTTCCTTTTTTTTCAAGGGAGAAAGAGATTTGATATGTTTTGTTTTGTTATGCGATCCACTGACTGGTTAGGACTGGTTGTATTTGAGTGATTATATGACCTGCTTTTCTACGTATTTAACATCTCCCGATCGCGCGTATATTCGGCTGCAGACTCGAGCGTTCAGGGTTGCTTGTAGAATATGCTCGTGTTACAAGATATGTATATACTTTATATATTGAAGAGTGCTGTCGGCCAATATAAAGCTTATATCTTGGAACAATGTAAGGAAATTACTAAGTAGGAAGAAATATTGTCCATATTTGCTAGGTCGCTCTACAATATTCTAACAGTTTATCCAAGCAGAACTCCGTATTCCTAAACTACCTATTCAGTATATAGGCAGTTAAGTTTTCAATCGAATCAACTTTGATTCTGAATATCTCCCCTAGACAGTAAATATATTTACTAGATATTATAAAGAGAGCAATGTAGCACGAGGGCGTTCACCTATCTACTCTAGTAGTACTATGCTATGTACTTAAAACTTAGCTTCTATTTCCAAGCTCTTCTAATATCAAGGCTCCATTTACTATCAATGTCTGATGTCAGTTTTCTTTTAAACGAGGCCACCTGATCCCCGGAAAGGTCCTAACCAAAGATTTCTCTTTTAGGTAACCGATGACTTATCCGCTACAGATATGGAGAATGTCAGAACTACCTGACAATACCTCATCACCTATCTTTGCGCTCTATTCTCGAGACATATATTACAAGTCCTCATTTTCTTTCCACTTATATAATTGCTTTTCCTTCACCCGCCTTGTCTTCGCTCTTTCTTATCTCCTCTTTTTCTTTTTTCTCCTCCTTCTCTCCTTCCTTCTCCTTCTCTTCCTCCTTCTCTTCCTCCTTCTCTTCATCTTCCTTCTCCTTCTCCTTTTCCTTTTCCTCTTCCTTTTCCTTTTCCTCTTCCTTCTCCTTCTCCTCTTCCTCCTCCTCTTCCTCCTCCTCTTCCTCCTCCTCTTCCTCCTCCTCTTCCTCCTCCTCTTTCTTCTCCTTTTCCTCCTCCTCTTCCTCTTCTTTTACCTCCTCATTTCCCACTTTTTCTTTCTCCCCTGTCCTCTTCTTTTTTCTCTCAGCCTTCGCATTTCTTTTCCTCTCCGCAGCATCTTGGCGAAGTTTCTTCTGTTACACATGGAAATATATTAGCTAAGCGATACTCATAAAATTCTGAGGCTGGAGGTGAGTATTCCTAATGGGATAAGGATAAGGTATAGGTATCAATATCTAACGAGGGACCCTTACTATACGCATGTCGGTAGTTTCCATTATCCAGCGCATTGCGACTTTATTCATCGTAAGCGTACCAGGCGTTATTTTTAGATTGCTTTCTAAATTCCTGAAGAACTTGAGCTTCATCTTTCTCTTCTTCTTCGAAAAGGAAACCCAACCAGAACTCTGAGCCATGCAAGTGGCATGATGTATTGCCTCTTCAATGGTGGTCTCGGGGATGTCCCCGAGGACGCTCCCGAACTCACCGTCGATTTCTAGTGCTTCTTCATTTGCATTGTTGATACTCTGAGTGGCTGGTCCATTCTTCTTCTTCTTCTTCTTCTTCCCTGTCTCGTTTTTTGTACTGTCGTATTCTATCCACGGCTCTACAATATGCATAGGAACGTCAATGTCCACCCATGTATTAGGGCTTTCAGATGTGCTCGTAGCCGTGATACTCTTGCCCCCATCAGCAGTCAAGCGCTTGCGGATTTGGATATTGATATAGCTGTCCTTGAGAGGCTTTACCCACTTGGTGCCACCAGGCGCCTCGTCATCGACGTCCATTCGCGCCGTCGGGCAGAATAGAAGTGCCTGTCCCGTCCGAAGACCGACTATTGTACGAAAAAGTGAATTATTGCTCCCGGGATCCTGCGTGTTAGCTCCGGCGAGATGGTTTTTGAGGACCTCATACCAGCTCGGGGAGAGGAATCGGTGAACAAATGTCGCATTAGCCAAGTCGATGAGCTTAGGCGATAGCGTAGGCTCCTGCGTAGCTATTACCACGCGTGTCCCAGTATGCCTTTGCTGGCGGATAACCGAGACTAACTCATTTGTGAGGACAAGCGCCTCGCCAGATTGTACCAGAAACTGGTTACGATTAGTTCTCTTTTAATTTCTTAAACCTTGATTTTGGGGTTTTTTAATTATGACATTACCTTATGAGCCTCATCCATCGCTACAATACGCCCGCATTTATTTCTCCCCTCGAGAAATATAGAGAGACAAATCGAGAATAGCGTACATGCTTCATCTGAACTGATAAAAGGGTCACTCAGATCAACGATAGTTAAAGAGCCCGGTTGAAAGGCCCAAATATCCTCCGATGACCGCGCTGGCCGGGTTGACTTTGTCATCGACGAGGGTGCCATGAAGCTATCCAGTAACTGAAGACGGAGGTTTAGAGGCATCTTTTGTCCTTTCATCCACGGAACATCAGCAATACGTTCCCGAAATTTCGAATAGGTGAAAGACGATCCCTCCATGGCTATCTCGCGAACGATGTCCATCACAATCTCCATATATAGTGGGGCTTTGTCAGTTGTAGGGTCAACAGCCATGAGCTTTAAAATTCTCGAGGCATCCAATTGGTGCTCTTCGAGATAAACTATAATAATAGTAAGTCAGTAACCACATCTTACAGTAAGATTTTTAGAGGGCTAGGTAAGTCTTGACAGCAGTAACTCTCGGGAAGTTATCCAGTCAAGGAAATATTAGCTCCGAAAGACAACCAGGGAAAAGGGAAAGGAAATTCTCAGTCACATACGGGGCACAACTTTCGGCTTTGGGCTGTCCGGAGCTAAGCCTGGAAGATTGCTATACAAGCGCTTCATCGCCCAGATGTTGGATGGAGAAACGAGGACAGTTACTGGAATACCTGCGGAACATAAATAAGCCGCCTCGCACACCTGGGCTGTGTTGTAGTTTGCGTGACTGTCGTAGTGCATAACCATGCCTGCTAGTGGGTAGGGAAGAGCCCCGGCATTATTCTGGGCAACGAGGGCATTTTCTAAGAGGCAGGATAATGTGTGGCTCTTCCCTGCTCCTTGAGAACCACAAATGAAAGCCGACCAAGGTATATTGACATTACCAATGACGAGGTCATCCTCTAAAGAGGTGGCGGCTTTACCGTCTCGACGACTACCAATCAATCCGTATTGGGGAACCAAATCCGAGTCCAGTTCGCTCGGCGGTAACTCTGAGTGGATAAATTTATCGACAGCAGCTGTGAATATCGGAGTATTCCTGAAGCTTCGAGCCAGCTCTCGGTGACGAAGACTTAGATCTTGCTGCTCATTGACAGCATCACTATCAATGAAGGTTAGCAGCTTAGAATACTCCGATGCTCTGGGGTTTAAAGTCTTTGTTTTGGGGATTGAAAAGTTCCAGAAGCTTTGAGAAAGCAGCTTTTTGCTATTGAGGCCCCTATAGACTGCCAACGATCTGTTGGAAACCCTCGTATTTAAGCGCATCGATGTTAGTAGATGAAGCATATTGTAAGGTGATTGTTTTCAGTAGTATAGTGTTGTATCACTGTCGATATCAGGTATCAGGTATCAGGTGTCAGGTGTTAGACCAGAGGTCTAGAGGTCTAGAGGTCTAGAATTATAAGGCTGCCAGCTTAAAAACCAGCCCCTATAATCCTCAGATTGCCAATAGCAATTATCAATCACAGCTACGCAAACGAATGAGAGCTTCACGCTTCTATACGACCGTTTGCGACGGCTGGATTTCACACAAATTAAGGCAATTTATGATTCATGTTGCATTTAGGTACCTCTCAAGGTAGATTCTTGATATAACATTTGAAGGCCCACGGGCAGCACGTAACGTTTGCAAGAAAGAAAAAAAAAAAAATTTAGTACGCGCCACAGAAGCGCGCCACAAATCTTATTTCTTCTCGGATATACCTAGGTACATCTAATATTATTTTCACCCGATTGATGAATAATGGAAGTAGCTACCTGACCCACCTATTAAACACATACAGTCTTAAAGTATTGAAGCTATCGCCTAGCCTAAGAAGCACAACAACTAACTACCCTAGGTTAGGTTAGTCAAATATTGATAGAATATAAATATCGTGTAATTCTACAACGATAATATGAAGCCAAAATACTACATAATGTACCTACCTACTAAGAGAAATCAGGCTATACAAAAAGGAAAACCCCAATTTAATTATAATCATTCTCCTTAAGTTGATGTCATTTATTTTCCCATTTACGTTTCAACCCGGAAATTCTCAATCTTTTAACAATATCTCAATTTTTCTTGTAGCGTTTAATCATAACATCACCCCGTAACCTCGAAAGTATCCTTGATAGTAGGTTGTTGAAGACTATAGGAATGTGTATCATACTAGTTGTATGTCGTGACTAAGTACCCACCTCATAAAGGCTTGGTGCATTATCGCCGATGTCTGCCTAGAATTGGGCCACGCATTGCAGGGTCGTTGGTGCCACAGGATATGCGAATTATATAATAGACTTACACTAGACGTGATCTAACCATGTCTTAACTTGCACTTCTTATTGTATCCGTTCGGAATCAAGTAGTACGTTACTATCAGTTACTCTATACACTTCTATACGATGCCAGTTCCTACAGTGAAACTCTTCTCTCGGCAGGAACATGGCCACCTATTACCGGCCATTGCTGCTATTCATGCAGCTTGTATTGTGCATGACCAGACTATCGCCACGTTTGTCCCGCCGCTAGATGACTCAAAAATTCAGAAGTTCTGGGAGGACATAGCAAGAGAGACTGATTTGGGAACACGTTTTATTTGTATTTTGCTCAACGAGTCTGAGCCAGGCACCAAGGCCAAGGAGCTTGAGCTTGTAGGAGTTGTTACGCTGATCATGCCATTCAGCGAGACTGGGTCTTTCCGTGGATTCGTGGAAAAGCTTTTTGTCAGCCCTACTTATCGAGGGAGAGGTGGAGCTAGAGCTCTGATGCGCCACCTCGAAGCTGAAGCATTGAAGAGAGGCAGGACCTTAATGGTATGTACTAGTATACCCAAAGGGTCTTCAGAGTCTTCAGTAACTGACGCGCATATAGTTACTAGACACAGAAATTGGGAGCCAAGCCGAGAAAGTATATCCGAAGCTGGGGTATACGGAGGTGGGCAGGATCCCTAGATACGGTATCAGCCCCGTAGGAGGACTAAAAGACGAGGTGTTCTATTACAAACATCTACAATGAAAAAATGTTGTACCTAGTTGATGAGTTACCCCTTTTTCGGGTACTTTAAGAACCTAGGTAATATTGTTTCTTGACACTTGCCTAAGCCAGTGCATCTCACGTCTATGGGATATTTATCTTAGATTAGGACGATCCAAGTTGATCAGCATTGAGTCGCCGAAACCACTTACTGGGTAGAATCTAGAGACCCTCGCTAAAGGCATAGAACGGGATTCATAAAGGAGAGCCCTTCAATGCCGTTGATGATCACGAAAGTTAGCTTAATCGATACGTCCCTCTAATGTTAACAAGGGACTAAGCAAGCTTGTCTAAATAACATAGTACTTGTATTTTCGCCAAGCTATTATATTTGACGCTATGTTCTATAAAAAGAATTATTTGTAAGTATAAACATTAATATGCATGACTCAGAGCCTCACCCGAAGAGTCCCGAACCTGACCCGTGATCAGCCACCAGGATGCTCAAATCACTTGACTATATGCCGGCTAGGAACGCCCTTCCGCTTTTCTCCTCAATTTGGAATCCTACTGCTCCTTAACCGCATAACATCGTGTAAATATGACAATCCCAAACTACCAGTGAACCGTCTTTGGAACAGTTGTCATTGGATGAGGCTTTTTCTCCTAAAATCCGACCCTCCGAGGTGATATGTTACGGAGTAGATCATTTATCACAATTGGAATTAACGAGGGAGTCCTAGTCGTCACGCACAGTGTACTGAAGCTTTCTAAAACAGCTACCCCTTAAATACCTGTTAGTGAATCGAGATATTTAACTTATAGCCATTCCCTCCGTATCCTATATCATATTTGAACAAAAGTATATTCAACTACGATTCTAGATATACCACCAAACCAATCCATCATCACTTGTAATGGCATCTCAGAAGCCCGTTATCGTGTTAATCCACGGCGCATTCTTTGCGCCGGTGCACTACCGGAACTTGATCGAGCCCCTGCGCTCTCAGGGATATATCGTGCTGAGCCCGCCAATGGCGACAACGGGTATCGATGACTCCGTCGCGGGGAAGACCTACGTCGACGACGTCAAGCGTATTCTCGAGAGTCTTCTTCCCTACTTAGATGAGGGTAGGGAAGCCGTGGTAGTCGGTCATAGCCAGGGTGGAATTGCCGCCAGTGCCTTAACTGAGGGCCAGACCATTGAAGATCGCAAGGCTAAAGGCCTAAAGGGAGGCATCAAATCAGTTATATATCTCACTGCTCTCGCCATACCGACGAAGGGCGAAAGTTTACTGGGTATGCTGGGTGGCACGCCCCCGCCAATCTATAAAGCTGAAGTAGGTTGCCTACCTAACCTTATTGATTTTTTTTTTGGGCTCACCAAAATATTAATATGCGTGATATAATAGGGACCTTTCTACGTCCTTACCGAGGCTGCACTGTCCCCCAAGAATAGCGATATTCCACTCCCCAAAGAAGAGCAGATAGCGTTGGCGAGGAGCTTGGTGCATCAGAGCAGGGCGAGCATAGAAGCCCCCGTTCAATTCACTGCGGCCGACGTCACTGTCCCCAAGACGTATATCGTCTGCACTGAGGACCAATCTTTACCCGCTTCTCTTCAGGAGATGCTCGCCCAAGCCACCGGATGTAACATTGTTAAGCTCCCAGTCACACATTTCCCCTTCCTGGAGAGCCTTGATAGTGCGAAGAAGGTTGTTGATGTCATCGTGGACGTCGCTGGGAAGTGATGAAGATCAGTTGGCTAAATAAAGTGCATAGGAACCTAGTGAACTACCCTGAAAAGCCAGTAGCTCCGTCTCTCAGCTCAACCATTTGTATAGTAACTCTTGTATAATAAACCAAGAACATCCTAGAGAATGGGAGGCATCAAATGTACAAAGAATTATAAATTTCCCCGTATATTTAAACATTGACAAAGTTCCACGTCTCGATTTTCTAGGAATATAGGGGGTTAGTTTGTATGCTACTTACATATATATTTAACCCCTATCCAGACTGAGTTGTCTTACCTAGACCGCCAACACAATACTGGGAGTAACAAACATTTCTGTCATCGTACAAGTGCCTAGATGACAAGCACTCGAGCAAAGGGGTGGCTCTAAATATTATTCTATCCGCCGCGAACGATTTCCATGAGCAAGTCATCTACAATGCCAACTAACAAGCCAACCACTCAAGTTCCAATACCAGGGACTTCGAAACCACTATCATCTTGTACAAATAAATGTTTATTGTAAGTCCTGAATGTAAGGAATGAACACTTACCTCCCTAAGCTTAGAAATAGGCAAAGAGATGTAGGTTTGAGGTAAACCTCCCACCTTTAACCATGGCAATCTGGACTTAGTAGCAGATGCGACGTTCTCGAAAGATATTACAGAGTGCTTGGCTGTTATGCATCCTATATGAACAAGGTGAAAAGGAGATAGCAAGAGTATTGCATAATATTATATTCGACGGGATGGACCTGTAAGGGACTATTAATACCTACACGTATATCATGCGCCACTGGCTGCTTTATTAAACGGGAAACTAAGTTGAAAGCAATACAACTTTCGTCCATCCATTGAGTATTTTTCTTACTTAGCAGCTAAGATAGCAGTATCAATGGTAATGCTACTATTTTATTTATTTATTGCCAAGATACATACCTGGCTTGGCGTTCTTGGTTGTTAATTATCACTTCGGGGAGTTGATGGACAGGGGGCTGATGCATCTTATTCCGAAATACATGTGGTGCAACTTTTAGAGTCATTTTATTCTACTGTACAGACTTTTTCCCTATTGACTAAACTCCCTGAACGCCTATCGCTGCGAATATGATACAGCGACTATACTTATTCGTCATCAGCGAGCTCCTCGACTCTTGGAGCTACATAGGCTCTCTGCTGGGGTTCCGTTTGAATCTGAGTTTCAGTTGCAGTGGTAGTAGCGGTCGCTGGAGGTGGGTGACCTGTGTGGCTCGCAAGCTGAGCAGCTGACTCGGCACCGACTGATTTAGAAGCCTTCTTCTTTTTCTTGGGCTTCGCAGTCTAATAGCCAGTTAGTGTATATCTGTGATATAAGATTAGGCAATAACAAACCTCATGCCAAGCCCAAACAGGACGGAAACTGTCCATGAAAGAGACGTCTTCCCAAAGATTGGGGTAGAGCCAAAGTCCAGGAGGCACGACAAAGTACGTAATGCAAAATAGAATGACGCGGAAAATGGCCATGAGGAAGAAGAGACCAAGAAGCATCAAGAATCCCCAGCTGAGATAGTAGACGCCTTGTCGCAAAACGAGCGGCCATAGAGGGTACAGGACTACGGTGAAGATGACAAGTAAGGCAAGAGCAGCATAAACCTTGCGCATAATCTGACTGCCCTCGTACAGCCAGACATAATACATGTCGTCACCAGCGTCTTGCTGCTGTTCAATCTTGACTGTCCAAAGCCCCTTAACTCGTTTACCCTTCTTGGGAGCATGATCGTGACCTTCATGGGGGTCGATCTTACTGACACGCAAGGCTAACATGGACAAGGGTAGCAACTTGAAGGTATTCTCAAGTGATGCGCGATCGGTGACTTCGGGGAGTGCTGGGTTCTTTGCGCGTGCCTTGGCGTAGGCAGGAGACTGAAGAGCTCGGAGAGCTCGTTTGACTAGAGAACAGGCGTGTGAGATTGTGTCACCACCAAAATAGCAAACAGTAGCATACCTCTAAACATATCCTTGCGCTCCCCATTAAGGATGCATGTGCGTTGCTTTAGAGTCTGGCTTCGTAGAAAGTTGGCAAGGGAAATTGCGACGGGATTAGGAGGGCCAGGGCGAATAGGTTGTGGTTGACCTTGGGCTCCCGGAGGAGGGCGCGGTGGTCCTTGAGGTCCTTGAGGTCCTTGAGGTCCGCCTTGAGGGCCTTGGCCACCTTGCTGCTGCTGTTGTCTCTGGGCTGCCTGAAGCTGTGCTAGACGTTGTGCCTTGATGTGCTCGACAAATTGGGGGACAGTCATGCCATGCTTCTGGGCTTCGGCAGCTAGTTGCTGTTGCATCGCGGCAATCTGCTGAGGCGTCGGCATCTGGCCTCCAGGTCCCATTTGTATCGGGATAGCTCCCGGGGGAACATTGGGATTCTGCATGTTAATTACTATCTCTTGAAGTTATTGCCAATATGGCTGTGAAGTTGGAAAAAAGAAGCTAATAAAAAATTAGTTAAGATAGTGTGAAAAGGAACAGTGAGATGTGGCCGCAAGGTGCCAAGTCTGTAGATATTTTGGACTCGACGCAACGCAAATAGAACAATCTGTCATTCTTAACACCTTAGGGAATTTTAGCGCTACGGGTTTGTACCTAGGTACCTAATAAGCCCAGACAGCGGGCAGGTCCGACTTCCACTGATTACCTATTCTTTATTCTACTGAGCTTCCATGAATTACCTATCCGATAAGACATGCACGGACCATGTTGCACAAGTACATACCTCCAAATGTTAGGCAATTTGTAAGTGGACTGGTGGACTGGTGGACTGGTACAATTCACCTTTCTCACCTTCATAGGTACATGTATTATCAGTGTAATTGAACTGACTTTCATTTACCAACGACACAGCTCAGGCTTCTTATATGCATCAGGTCTTGAGTCAATCAACGGTTAATGACACTCTCTGACTCCCTGCATATTCTACCTAACACATGACGGTTTGCTTCTAAAATAAGGAATGCGCTTATAGCTTATAATGCTGTTTCGACGCGTGAGGAGGCAAATGTGCCTCGAGTAGGTATTGATAGAAGGTCAAGGTGAAACAGATGGGTACCTAATTAACAAACAAATAAACACAGCCGACTTTCGAACTTAGAAGGCAGTAAAGCGTTTACTGCCTCTATCTGCGGATATCCGGCCAACCCTAAAACGGCGCCTCGTCAATAACAACTTTGTAACGTAAGATCGCGTCTAACTACGTCCCCAAACATGTTACTGAGTGGACACATCCGGCTCGCGCAACACTTTATGGAAGCTCTAGTACCGTTTCCAGTCGGACGAACCCATGGCTTCCCCAAAGGCGGATGCCCTTTGTCATCCATTAAAACTCACCTTGTCGGGGATGACGAGAGACATACTCATACTGGCTTCGTTATTTACGGCCCTAGCTGCTACATCTAAGGCCAATCTCTGAGGCCCACGAGACACCCCTCACGAGGTTCCGTGGCAATGTGCATCTAAAACATTTCGAGGGTGGGCGACCTAAGTCCTTCTAGACGGATCACAGAGCAAGGAATTCTAAGACAAAAGACTGGCTGTGCAGAATCGTTCATATTACAAGTAGTGGGGTCCTGCAATCTTGGTGTGTGCCGCCAACCATCCGAATCCTCTCTAAGACCCCGGTTCGTAAGCGCCGACTGGACCACGACTTTTAGACTACAGCCTATCAAAGTCACGGACGTCTGCATCTAAACCGTCAACGCTTCCCATCTCAATGTGAGCCTACAAGTCCCCAAAAAGTCAGCTCGCCCGCCCAGCTGCTTGAGCCTAAAAGGTAGTGCACAAGGTAATTTCTTTTCACGTCTTCCATAAAGGTGTTATGCATCTCATGACCTCTTGCACTCTTTGCTGCTCTCTTATTAGCTCTCTTATTAGCTCTCTTATTTCCTACCAACCGCTGGCCGTTTCTTTCTTCCTATTCAGCGCGGCATGAAGTCATCATGAAAGCCTTAGGTGGGATGCTTGCTGAAGCTTATGCATCATGGTCTCTTTCTATTTCTGAGTGCTGCTCAACCTTTACCTCTTCTCACTCTGATGAGAAGCCTCGCCAACCTGGTAAGCTTTGGAATATACAGAGACAGCAGGGACATTATTCTCTAACTAGATCAGTCGTTCCCAACTCGTTCGGTATTATTGATCAAGAACCTTCATTTGTTCCGCCTCCTTCCGCAGAGTCGTTTAGGCCAGGCACAGGGACATCCAGTCTGGAGCGGGCTCCCAGGAAGAGACACGGTTCTGGACAGAGCAGCTTCTCTGTGAGAAAGCTACTGCTTAGACCGAGTTCATCATCATCGCGCAGGCCGCAAATATCTGCTCCCACCAATTTCCGCCATCTCTATTCAGAGTCGTTCCGCTTCCCGGACTATGGTCTCACACAAGTAAGACCTCAGCCGGCTTCTTTTCGTCCTCTCGAACTTAGTATATATATGTCTGATAAGAGACTTTCGCCAATCCTCCCTCTCTTTGACTCCCCTGCACCCCCGGTTACGCCGCCTCAACGTGTTTTTACCCTCTCAAGCCGTAGTGAAGACAGCCCACATATTTCGCATTCACGCAGCTACTCATCTATGTCGTTTCATATCCCCCGGAGGCCAGTTAATGATGGATCTGTGTTTGACTCTCCGCAGTCAGACATTAGCACGCCCCAGCGACCCCCACCCGCTAGACTTAGAAATCGCACTTCGCCAGCATCATCGAGTCCTATGATGGAGGATCTTGTTGAAAGGGTTGCAACTGCTATGTTAGAACGGGACAAGCTACAGGAGCAGATTGAGGATGTAATTGAAAGGCAGAGCATCTACGTTAGCAGCCGCCCGTCAACTGCTCATGGACAACCTGGTCAGTGATTTCACATCTCGATAATATTGAATTACATACTAACAGGTTTATAGAAATGGTGCCCATGCCAGACATTCCAGCACTGCCTCCAAATGCTCCCTCATTTAGTGAACGTCTTAGTTCTGACCGCCCGCACACTGCGCTATCTCAGACCTCGGCGCGCACGTTATATAAGGCTAACTCATCACGCAAGGTGGAGAACAGGGTTCCTCCTCCTCCATTGCCCCTTAGGCTTAGGCCACCTCTACGCAAGAAGAAATCATTTTCAATGGTTTCTACCTGGTTATTCCCTGGCGGAGAACCCAACCGAGATATCAGTCTCGACTCCCTTGCCAATGGCCCAAGACCGATAACTGATACCGACGGTTTCTATCAAATCGATGATCTTGAAGAGAATCGAAGGTGTAGCGTTGATACGCTATCCACAAGCTCAGACTGGACTATTGAAGAAGAGCAGACTCTACCTACAAGCTTGTCGCCTAGTAGTACGACAACTCTCAGAGCAAAGTTGGAGCCTCCAATGGCGATCGCATCTGGACTACGACACCCAATGGCCTTCCAGCAACGACAGAGTGTTGGTGTTGCTGTCTAATTTCTATTCTTCAATTTCTATTCTTCTGTGTTATAGCATTTTATGATACCAAGCGGTACTAAGGGACCGTGCATTTATTCATTTTATGCCAGAATAAGGCATAGTATTAAGCGGGACATATAGATTTGGAAGGGAAAATCAGCATCTAAAGCAGGTCCTGGTCATGATGTTGGGGTAATGATAGAATTAGGGACCATTGGAGCTTCTGACCTCTGGGGTGTCTTAAAGCGGGCAGGTGGCATTTTGTGGATGATACCCAAACAGGTAATGGGAGTGAGGCTATCTCATGCTAAGAGTTGTTAATGGTTTAATCATGGAGTCAAGTCTAATCTGATACTTGAATCTGATACTTGGTTCTTGGATGTTGTACATATTTGAATGAACCTGGCGTTGAACTCATTGATGTGTTCAAGTTTGTGCTAAATCTCTGGTTAGAACTTAGGTACGTTTACCCAACTATATATTAGGTACATTTATAAAAGATATGTAGATACCCAAAGTACCTGAAGCAAACAATCATCCATCCCATGCATATAACACTGCTGCGGAGCTGTAATACTGCAGCGTTAGGTACCTAACCTACCTAGGTACCTAATCTTCCTATAATTGCACCTAGGTAGCTAAGGTAAGGCTTATGCACGTTGGGGTTGGGATGTATATGTCAACGGGCCGGCAACAGCTGTTATCCAGTCAGGTACCAATCAGTTGCCAATTGCCGTCTCACGCACTAAGACGGCCGCACCCAAGCACAAGGTTCCTGTGGAAAATCAGCAACTCATTACTCATTATGTACAATTGTTCATTCACCTACTCAACATCTCTTCCTACCATTTGCAGCGTTAAATATACCACAGCATCGTTAGTTTATTAGTTGCACTTTCTTCAAATATTGCCAGGCATACGGCGATGAAGAAAGGTCGGTTCTTTCACTCTTTTTCACGATGGTCTTCACCGACTTGAAACGCCAGCTATCGGCCTTTGTGGCCCGAGGCTCATACAAATACACTCTGCTTCCTGAAATTACCTCCCGCAGCCAGATGCAAAAGCGTACTACAAGTTGGGTTAATCAGCACATCTTTACTGTTAGGCTTGCTCTATGCGCCTTACTTTCGATTGTGATAATCACATTTGCAACGACTTTTATGTATGTCAAGTACGTCTTGGTGGGAAAAGGGGGGGAGGGGGGGAGGGGGGGAGGAGTTGCCCATAAACAGCTCACTTGGCTAATCGAGGATATTTACTTAGGCAATCTATCTCGTCACAACCCTGCAGAGGCTTTATACATGATCGTCACTGCAAAAAGGAGGTTTCTCGTTCATGGGGACAGTACTCATCTGTATTTTCTGTCCCTTCAGAAATCTCGCCAGCCATCCCAGAAGAGTGTCATGTCACTTTCGCGCAACTGCTCTCGCGCCATGGAGCCCGTGACCCTACAGAGCATAAATCCTCAGCTTATGGGGCAGTTGTTGAACGTATTCACAGTACCGTGGTGGATTACGGAAAGAACTTCAAGTTCATCAAAGACTACGAGTATACCCTGGGTGCTGACCAACTCACTCTGTTTGGGGAACAGCAAATGGTGGACTCTGGCATCAAATTTTATGAGCGATACCAACATTTAGCCAGCACCAATTCCCCCTTTGTGCGTGCTTCTGGTCAGGAGCGTGTTGTTGAATCAGCGCAGAATTGGACCCAAGGCTTCCACAGGGCGCGGTTAGCGGATGATCATTCCAATGCCCCGGATACGTATCCCTATAATATCCTAATCATTCCCGAGGGTGATGGCTTTAATAATACGCTCAGCCCTGACCTTTGTCCTGCTTTTGAGGATAGCCAACATGACAGCCATAGCAACCAGGATACCTGGACAGAGCATTTTGTGCCGCCCCTAACCAAGAGGCTAAACCAAAACTTACCTGGTGCTAACCTGTCTGACGAAGAGGCTATCTACATAATGGATTTGTGTCCTTTCAACACCGTTGCTGATGATAAGGGAAAGCTGTCACAGTTCTGCTACCTGTTCACGGTAGATGAATGGCATGATTATGACTATTACCAAGCTTTGGGCAAGTGGTATGGTTATGGAAATGGAAACCCTCTTGGTCCGACTCAGGGGGTAGGCTTCGTCAATGAGTTACTTGCAAGACTTACTGGTCAACCCGTTGTCGATCACACCACTACTAATTCAACACTGGATGGGTCTAACTCTACCTTTCCTCTCGACCGTGTCTTATATGCCGACTTCAGCCACGACAACGATATGATGGATATATATGGCACCCTGGGCCTGTATAACCTAACAGACCCACTGCCTGGGAACCGAAGAGTTGGGCCACGGGAAACTAAGGGGTTCTCGGCCTCCTGGGCTGTTCCGTTTGGGGCTAGATTATACGTAGAGAAGATGTCGTGCGGGGGAAGCAAAGAAGAGTTTGTGCGAATTCTGGTTAATGATCGAGTGATACCCCTGCAGAACTGTGGCGTTGATGCGTTAGGTCGCTGTACGCTGAGCAGGTTCGTTGAGAGCCAAAGTTTTGCAAAGAACGGTGGGCATTGGGACCAATGCTTTGCGTGATACCTCTAAGCTTGTTTATCTGCCAAGACATATGATGAATGGAATGCTGCATTTTCATCTTTACATGGTGGCTCTGCTTTAGTTGTTTTGCTTTCATTGCCTTTAGGTGCCTAATCTAATGTGTACAATCGTGATTCGAGACAAGGTTGCGGGGTCTGCTGAAATACTATCCATGTACAGAAACTGCACTACAGAAACTGCACTACAGAAACTGCACTACAGAAACTGCACTACAGAAACTGCACGTTCCCAAACAGAAAATATATTCGATAGTCCGACTCGGCTCATTCTCATCCCGATATGACAAGTCAATATACTAATAATAGCTGTGATCAAGGGCCATGTCGTCAAACCCTCATATGGCCCGATAGATATTTGTCACTGAACTTGGAGATTACTGTTATAAGGCAGAATTTCTGCACAAATCGTAAGAGAACTGAGACAACAACAAGGCTTAGGAGTGGTGCAATAACGTGACCATAGGTTTGACAGGTTTGATAGGTTTGGATAGAGTCTTGGAGTGAGACAACATTAGCAGCTAATTGGGGCTTATCGGTACGAATTTCCTCCCAATTAAAACTACCTAATGGACCTAATGCATCCTGTATGTAACCAGGTAACATTACATACACTACGTAGGTACATATGTACCTAGCTAAGAATATTCCCCCAATCCGCACGGGCCATAACCGTTTAAGTCTATGTAACGTCATGCTTAAGTGGAGATCTTCTGGACCTTCCCCCAGTCCCATAGCCGACTCCACTGAAGAAAGCAGGGGCTAGCACCTAAATCGGGTAACTCGATACGGTATCCATGCCATGTTTGCATGTCTATAACCACGCTAAGTTGGTCCCACCAAAAAGACCCAAAGCTTCAAGAGACCCGCAGCACCCCATAGCAAGCAACAACGCCGCAACGCCGCAACGCCGCCGGAAAAAGAATGTCATCAGCCTCAACTCCAACTTCGCATTGTAAGACATACTGACGACTAGATCCCGACTAGATCCCACCTCGATACCTCTTCTGTCCACGGCCCACAACGCCTTCTTCTTTCTATCCTACCTTGGGTGGTTTTGCCACTCTTTTCATCTGATTTCCCCGGCCTTGTCGACCGCTGTTTTTTTCTTTTTCTAGACGATCCCCAAACCTGACAAATATCCCGGACCACACCTGCGACCGAAAATGGTCAGCCCTGTCGGGACCTTCTTCATAGTCCTGGTTGTGTTGCTGATCGTAGCCGCGGTCGGCTGGATCGTCTTCACCCAGCTGCGCGCAAGGCGGTTAGGCGTAAGTGCCCCCATTTTCTATACCCTCTCTTCCTCCAACCACTACCTATCATCCACTCCTGTCTCCTCTCCCCTAATCACTGCATCATGCTTGTCTTACTTGCCGGGCATAATCGGAGCCATACTTCATGCTCCTCTCTAGGTAGTTAGCCTATCTAGTATATGACTACAAGCTAACGGATCCTCGTCGCGACAGCTCCCTGCCCCACCTCTCTCATCCTACATCCCCTTCGCGCGCTCCGAACCCTCGTCCTCGTACGGGCCACCGCAACCGGCACCGGGTGGCATTCGTAGCTGGTTAAGCGACAAATGGCGCGCGTTGCGCAGCAGTGGCAATAGGTCCGCGAGCGGCGCGTACGAGCGCCCATCCCGCCGCGGCTTCGGAGCCCTCGACCCGGACGAGGCATGGGACACGCGCGTTGGCCACGAGGCGGACGGGTACTACGGCTACGGCTACGAAGAACAGGAACTTGGCCTTCGCGGACAGGGACAGCGCCAGCAGCAACAACAACAACATCATCATCATCATCATGAGAACGGTACCGGATACAGCAACGTGAACCTGGCAGCCGATGAGCGAAGAGGACGTACGTTAAGCCGCGACCAGGGTGCGTCTATTGGCGGTAATGGAAATGGAAATCTAGGCGTTGGGGTTGGTCGCAATCCGTTCGATGACGATGCGGCTGAGCCTAGCAATATGAGCATGAGGGGCGTGAGTCCCCGGCCAATCGACACAAATGTCGCGGCGACCAAGGCGATTGCGGGAGCTAAGCACGACAGCCCGACGTCGGAACGAAGATCGATATTTAGGGAGGAAGTATAAGGGCTATGGTTTTCTTGCTACGCCACGCATTGCACCTTGTTTTTATATTGTTTATTTGTGGTTGATGCCCACGTGGAGATGTTTCCACGGTGCACGGTGCAGGATCGAGATAATGTGTATGTTACATGCCACGCTCCTCTCCATCAACGGGGAAGAGGGCTGGTTAATTTAGTCTCTGTCGAGAGAACTGGAGTACGAGGGGAGTAAATACGGAGTTCGTGTCTTGAAGTGGACATCTTGGTCTGAAGGGTATTAGGCCTTAGGGCAGAACCCTGAGGAGAGGGAGTTTGCGGCGTTTTAGGCTCGTTAATAAGGAAAAGGGGAGGGGGTTGTTTCGTTTCTGCGTATACGATCTTATCCAGGTCTCCCCAAAAGCAACAGGCGTTACTGGAAGATGGTTTATTCAATATATAATGCGGATGTGGTGTCGCATGTTTTCATGGCTTTGCTTGCTTCTGCCTTTCTTGTCTATGAAATAAAATGTGTTTGCCTCCTAAGTCTCTGTACTGGATAATACAGTCGTCTCCCCCCTGCCCTCCCCCCCTTTTTAAAAAAAAAATAACCATAGGGAATAATTTAGTATAAATGTCGGGAGACAATACGGCTACCTCGTAGGGCAGTCGCTGGATAGCAAGTCTATAGGGAAGACACCTCTTCCCCCTATCCTCAGATAGATATCTAGGGTATGAGTCAAAACAGACAACAAAAACACCTACATACTACAAATTAGGCCCTGCCTCTTATTCTATGCAAATACGATCCCTAACAATCAACAGGGAATAACTCAGCAGCTTAATTATTAATCATCTAAGATGGCCGAGTTCTGTTAGCAGAGATAAAGGGGCTAATCACGATGTTTCAATGCATCAATTGTATCATCCTTTTCACCAACCCCCAAATCCCAATCTGTATATTTTCAAACATTAAACCAGGTTCTTGCAATCTTAAATGCTCGCCCGTATTCGTTTATATCTAAGAAAGATTTCCACGGGCTTAGGGAAACGTGAACAGCCCGACAAGATAAGTCAAACGCGAATGTCCCTGCTCGATCGTTATCGCCCGTCTCTCGAAAAACGTCAACAATCGTTATAATATCTAAAACAAATACAGCGAAGAATAAGCCCAGGAGAACAAACTCAAGGGAGGCGTTGCTGCACCACTTCTTCAGGAACCTAGAAGTGTTGCTCGGAAAGAAATCCTGATCTCGATACAACCGACGAAATCCCTCGAGGATGAGGCCCAGGATCGGAGCTAATGCTACGACAGTCGAGATCCAGAATATGGCCACCAATAAGTCTCCGTAGTAGACGCTCTGCTCAAAACCCGGGTCTCCTAGCAGCCAGTCCTTGGAGCACAACTCGGTCGAAGAACATGAAGAAACGCCAGGAGCAGCGTCTATTTTGTCCTCGTGGCAGTCGTATCGGGCGTAGCGGCCCCTCCCGAACATGGACACAATGTCGCCGTAGTATATCCCGAAAACAACGCAGGAGGCGATCCATTGGGCCACCGTCAGGAGGTACAAGACCCATATTAGGACTCGGTGTAGCGTCGAGTCGGGTTCAAAGGTGCACTTCACGGGGTGGAAGTGTAGCGAGCGTGCGTATCGCCACACCGTGACCCAGTTCAACACCGACAGGGGGGCAAAGTGTAGGGGGTTCGAAGCCTGCATGAAAAGGCTAACCCACCAGAACACCACGGATACGGCGTCAAATATGGCAAAGGCCCAGAACATCGTACCCAGACCCTCGCCGCACTCCTCGGGGTCGGAAGTAAATAGCTTGAACATCCACCACGAGGCACTCCATATAGTCATGGTGGTGAGCAGCGTGGTCGTGAGCGAGAGCGTGTAGAAGGCGGCAGGCCACGGCGTCGATGGTATCACCTTGAAGTCGCCCAAGCAGCTAGCAACATCGCACCACGTGTATCGAGCTCCCTCATAGTCAGACCGGTCCGCCGGCAGCCACAGCTTGACCATATAGTTCTCGCTTGGGTCGGGTGAAAAGTCGGTAAACCCTCGACTGTCCGTCGCCAGGTCATACCGTAGAAATGTGCAGTCGATGGCGGACGAGCTCTGGTTGGAGCACTCCTGGAATCGAGTGTTTTTGTAAAGCTGAAACTCGATGCTGTCTGGGTCGATGCTAGCACTGTTATCTTTGAGGGCTAGGATGTATACGACGAGGATGGCGATGAGAAGCCCAGAGAGGGCAATCGGCATGAACCAGAACAGTGATTTGGAAAGAAACGAACAGGTTCTATATTCCTCTTCATCGGGTACCTCCATCGCCTCGCGCATAAATGCTGCGCTGTAATGGTACGGGTCTCTTTTCCGACGACGACGCCGATCTCTAGGCTCGTAATGGTCTCTTGCGGACGGCATTAGGCCGGAGTACCGAGACATGATGCGAGTTCGAGAGGTACGGGGGTTGATGAGGGTAGGTTTAATACTACGGACGTTACCTATTGCTAGTCTGAGGAATGAATAAATACACTCTATATAAGTAGTCTGGTATTTGGAGGGAAAGAAGCGAGACAAGGGGAAAACAAGACAATATAACCTAGAGATCTTCCTATTCTTGTAGATAGGTACCCAATAAGTAGAGAACCCCTGTATAGCTAACCAGTTTTGAATTGGGTTGTAGCTTACATTGCTAAGTAGTCGGCGGTGCATGCGAAGCAACGCTCAAAATGGAAGAACAACAGCAACTTACAGGGGCGAAGACATGCCAAGAACGAGAGCCTGCCGCCAGCCGCTTACAGCCCAAGCACCATAGCGGCAAATGTGCTTTCGTAGAACGATTATAGTATTTGGAAATTTTAGCTGAAAAGTCGTAGTTGCAATACTCTATCTAACCTAAACTCCAATCATTTAGAGACCCTGATCTCGTCTTTTTCTGCACTCGAGAGTATAGAGAAAGAGAGATAGGTATTAAAATAAATTTAATAAGGCTGGCTATCTCAGCTTGTCATCTTAATAGTTGAAAGTGTAATCCTACTTTTCTTTAACGGGGGCGCTAATAGAAACATGGGGATTAGAATGAAGGATTCTTATAGGTGGTGCGACATCGCAACCCTTCCTTCAGCCGCACCCCTGACACGCAAATTATAAGCATATTCCAAACTTGGGAGACTTCCCCCGCTCCTAAGCCCCCAACTACTACCTTTAACTATCTCTCTCATTCTAGTTACTACCTACCTAGTAAGTGTAACTATAGGCAAGATGCTACAGAGAATTGAGAGGGTTGGTATAAAAATGGCCTATAAGGCATACCTGGCTCCCTGGCACAGGGGTAGATAGTTTCTAGGTTTTTCTTATATCACGATACGTAGTTTCTTGTATACATATAATTATTTCTCTTGTCATATATAACAAGGCAGCATAATCCTTAGGTCCAAATGTTTAATATGAGATGGGAGTTATCTGGGTCTATTATCAGCCAGTGACCCTAACAACTTTAATACTTGCTTCTTAAATTTTATTCGGAATAGAGCTTCGACCTATTCTTCATATAAACTAGGTAGTTGCTCGAAAAGGAGCGCCTAGAGTTACCCTGGCGCTATTCAGATTGACCCGTAATTATTCCGTAAGACATAATATAAGAAATATAAAGATAAGTAACACTAAAGCTATTACTCAATCCCTCTTTCTCGCTCTCTGTCAGGGGACAAGTGAGACTAGTATGAATTAGGTATAATGTATCTACATAGAACAGATATATAAGGGGGGGCGAAGCGCCCTCGAAAGAGGATAGAAGGTCAAGCGTTAATAGATTCATACTACTACACGGCTACTATACAGCAGCTAAGCTGCTGCTTCTAACATTCACTCTACGTATGACATCCATCAAGGGGTATCTCTGACAGTTGTAGCGACAGTACTTGAGAGAGCAGCACGCCTCGGATTATAAATATTATATTCCCACGCATTTCTCCCTATCAGTTTCCTAGATTAATTTAATATCCTCTATTTGCGCACTAGCCCAGAAATCGGCGTCTGATATCTTTTTCTGAAGAGGTCCGCCTTCTACATTACACAGGCCTAGGAAGGTAAAATTCTCGCCGGAGGCACGCAATATGCCAGGTTCGTCATACCCCTTAAACAGGCATATTAGATCGCCGGTTCTCACCTCAATATCCTTTCTATGGGCGCAAAGAATTGTACCATCGTGGAGTAATATATAATGCATTAGAAACTGGGCGACAATTGAGACCTCTATCATGCCTCTTTTTTTCGTCCATTTTTTCTTTGCGGTTCGTGATCTTCTACGCCTAGGCGAATCACGCAGACTGCTGTAGACCTCGTATAATAATTCAGCGCTCTCTACGTCAGTATACCTGCTCGCATTCTCCATCATACTGTTTAAAGTCTCTTTGATTGTTATTCCTCTTATGGATGCTGAGGGTTCAAAGATGTGCTTCTCGAAAGCCTTTAGGCCGTTCGTCAACTCAACCGGTATTTTCTCACGGCGTGGCACTACAGTTTCCTTGTCAAGTGCATGGATGACACTGCGGAATGTCCCTAATATGCAACCCTGTAGATGTAGAATCCTTTTGTCAGGTGACACATATACGGATGGCACGAATACCGGTTCACCCCGGCATGTGGAACGGAAGTCAGTGACCCAGGAGGGTACACCTTGGAGGTCATTGCGCCTACAGTCAAGCAATTTCAAGTCTCCGGCTGACTGAAGTAAGAATGCAGTATAGGCCCAATACGTCTCGGTATAGGTCATATGGTAGTTCGGCAATAACTCGTCCGGAAGTTCTTCTCCTGTGATATCCCTGAGTATACCTAGTAGACCGTAGATTTGATCCCGGGGATCCGTAGATTTTTTAATGAAGGAAGCCGTGAGTATTTGAGAAAAGACCTCCCCTATTCCCAATCTCCTTGAATTGCCGACTTGTCCCTCATGGGCTCTTAGATATAATGTATGGATCCTCGCTATGGCAGTCATTCTCACCATTCCCGGGGTGGTGTAAAGGTTTTTGTTCTTCTTGACGAAGTATGAAAAGAATTCTATAAGATCATCTAGGCATATGCCGTAATTTCCAACAAAAACAACCGGCATTTTATGTAGACAGGCCTCTTGAATCGTCCATAGCCTCTCAAACCACGGCCGATGTAATATGTCGTCTATCACATTCATGACTGCCCTGTAAGCGTGACCGAATGTTTCGTTTATAATCAAGTTGCCATTGTCATCCACAGGATCCCATCCTGTCCACATCAAACTAACTTTCTTGAATAAGATCTCGATTGCTTCGTCATACGATATTTGAGACTTGGATGAGCCCTTCATAGATATTTCGTGTGTAGGCCCAAGCCAAATGACGCTACAGCCTATGCGATATATATCAGACATACGTTGTATTTGTTGAGACCTTTCCTCTGCATCTTCTTGGTTGATGCAGATGGCATCGATCCAGTAATAGTCACCGGGGAGATAAAGATCTTCGGGGCCCTCTCTGATTCCGCCGAGAGCTATAAACAAATTTCTCGTGACTTGAAATCGTTCACCTTCTAATAAAATGGTCCTCTTATCTGTCACATCGCCCCATACATAAGACAGGGCACTGAAAGGACGCGGTGCGACTTCTTCGAGAGGTATCTGGTGAAGAAGGCATTCAATGTGGTCAGTGCCTGGTAAAATGTGGTCAGTTGCTGGTACGATGGAGAGCAGCCGAATATCTGTCCCCTCTAACTTTCGATATGGATATGCCGGCTTTCGGTATGGTTGTTTAGGTGATTCGTAGTCTTTGTTCTCCTCAACATCGTAGTGAGTTATGTTTGAGATATCTTGCTGTATATATGGTGATTTGAATTTCCGATGTTTAGGCTTCATCACGAAAGAAGTATCTTAATGAAATTGGTGTGCTCTTAGTGCTCTTAGCTCCTAATGAAGCAAACATCACGCTAGTAAAGTCGAACTTCCATGTTCACTTCTATTTGCATTCAGACCGCTTCTGCCTACGTGTATATATTACATAGGTCGTGGTGGACAGTGTACACGGCGTCGGTAACCAATGATCTCTCTTGTATAGCCGCCAGCTATGCTCAGCCTCACCAATTCTCGAATTTGGAACCAACAGAATGAAAGTTGAAAAACACATGGATGATAATATCAATCGGCAATTATTCAGACGTCCTTATAAACTCCCAGGTTAAGTAGTTATCTAAATTAAAAACATACCTATGTATTTGCATAGTTACATAGGTATATTAGACCTTAGCTTCCATACATATTAAACACGTATGTATACCTACCTATCCACAATCTTATACTCGCATTAGGCATATACGTACATAACATAACGCCTTGCATGATGTCAATCCTCAACCCCGCTACTAAGATTCTACCCCTCTTCTCCGTCCTATCGACAGGTCACATCTTGATAGCTTTGTCTGTCCCATCTCTATGGGGAGACCCATAATACTGAAGCAAACAAATATATAATACCAGTCTTATTATTTCAACTTATATTTAAACCCATGGCTGGGAAAGGAGGAGACGACGGTAGCAAGAAGGCCGCCGGCCAAGCCAGAAAGGCTCAGACCGCTGCCAACAAGGCTGCCGCAGAGAAGGCGAAGAAGGCGGCGGAAGAGGCCGCCGATTGGGATAGGGGTGCTAAAAATAATGCCAAGAAGTGCGCTTCATACTTTTTCTTTGTTGAAATGTTCTGACGAGTTTAATTGGTTACCTACCTACCTACCTACCTTAGGTATATAATCGGATTATAAGAGGCAAAGGACACACCTGACAAGCCATATGCTAACTTATACCCAGAGAAGCGCAGGAAGCAAAGGAGGCAGAGCAAGCCCGGAAAAAGGCCGAAAAGAAAGCTCTTGCTGCCGAAGAGGAAAAGAGTCTACCAACTCGCCCTGGACCCAAGAATTCTAAGACGGCTGTTAAAAAAACAAATCAAGGTCACATCATGTTTCAGGCTGGTCTTGAAGAAAATAACAACAAAGGCGTCCCGACACGAGGAGGGTCTGGAATTAATGCCGCACTAAGGGAAACGGAGTGGGTTGAAGAGAGGACTAATGCTGCAAAGGCAGATAGAAATCCCAGTAGAAGGGTCAAGGCTGCATTTGAGGCTTTCAAGGAAAAGCGCGAGAGAGAGATGAAGGACGAAGGAACTCAACTGAACTTCAGTCAGAGGAAGGAAAAAATCAAAAATGAATTTGAGAAAAGCGAAGAAAACCCACGCAACAACACTACGAATGTTCGTTATAATGCGACAAAGGAAGAGATCGCTGCATTAAAGCAAAATGAATTGGACCGAATCGAAGGCCGGTACGACGACTCTGAATAGGGAGTAAGTTCTGCATGGGTTGAAAGGAGCAAGAAATTAAGGTATATATAGGACATGAGGGTCGGTTTTGTAATTGGCCATCTCATCTTTCTGATGAGAAAGATGAGTTTTTCGTCCTTTGGGACATGGCTTGGGGCAAACTCGTCCAAGCTGGAGAACAAAGCCATATGCAAAGAAGTTAGCATATACATAGATCATGTACTTCGTAATATATGTGTACTTATGTATAATTTATGGTTGACTTTGTAGGATTGACTACATCAACGAAATTTACAGGATATTCATATTTTGGCGTCTTCATCTCGCCAATCTCGCCAATTGAAGCATTGTCCTCTCCATTGGCGAATAGTGCGTTAGAGTGCATAAGTCTAGTAAATAAATACACCGATTCGTATGCAAAGCCCACTACAATCCAAAACATCTCGTGATGATCACCTGAACAGTTATTACTGTTTAAAGACAATACGCTGCGAGCGAGAGAGGTCTCGTGATAGTGTAAAAAATCGAAGGCGGAGTTGGCTTGAAATTGCATCGGGTAGATGGGCTAAGCTTCGGCAAGCCTCGGCTCGGGACTCGGGATATCTACAGGGGGTACGTTATGTCAGTATGTACAATACCTAGTTAGGTATGTATAATAAAAAGGAAGTGATGTTCGCGGCTGTTCTAAATCCCTAAATCGCTTCGTCAGCGCAAAATCCGGGGCACCGCAATCTCCATCCGTTTTCCCACCAACTTTCGTCTTTGCCGACACCCCCTCATCACACCCCTACGCGACACCCGAGAATCCTCACGAGGCGGACCCGATCAACATAGACATGTACTATTAACTTTTTTTGCTGTTTTATTTTTATAACGTAGGGTCTATTGCATTATATCGGAGACAAGGTCGGTGGCGTAGTAATGCCATCGGCTGCTGTAAATCATGCCGCGAGGTCCGAGTTCACATCTCAAGGAGAGGAAAATGCAAATACCATTGTCAGCAAAATGGATGGTGTTGTCAGGAAAGCTAGTAATGCCGTCACGGGAGCTACGGCGCGAAGCCCAAGTACAGATTCAGTCGATGATAAACCACCGATAGCAATGAAGGGGAAACGGCCGGATAAACATAGTATGGACTATGTCTTTCGTTCTTTCGTCGCTGGAGGTCTCGCAGGGTGTGCTGTATGTATTCTTGTCTACTCAATGCCCAAACTGGTCGCGTGCTCACAATTTGTCTCCAGGCCAAGACTACCGTCGCTCCTCTCGATCGAGTCAAGATCCTCTTCCAGACCAGCAATCCGCAGTTCGCAAAGTATCAGGGTTCGTGGGCCGGCTTCGGGATAGCGATACGCGACATATACGCCCGGGACGGAGTCCTAGGACTATTTCGCGGACACTCGGCGACCCTCCTGAAAATATACCCTTACGCCGCCGTAAAATTTGTTGCCTACGAGCAATACCGCGCCTTGATTATCGGCTCAAACCGCGAAAAGGAAACGTGGTTACGGCGATTCTCGTCCGGTGCGTTGGCTGGTGTGACATCGGTCTTCCTCACATATCCTTTAGAGATTCTTCGCGTACGGATGGCATTTGAAACGAAGGCTACGCGACCGTCGCTTATCGACATCTGCAAAAAGATTTATCACGAACACCCTCTATCGAAGCCACGTCTTGCGAATACAGGGGCCGGGTCAGGTATCACAGGAAATATAGCCGCGGCCACAGCAGCAACAGCGCAGTCTGTAACCCCTCGCTCTGGCCTGGCTAACTTTTATAGGGGGTTTTCTACAACTCTCTTGGGTATGGTACCGTACGCCGGCGTGTCATTTTTAACTCATGACACCGTGAGCGATCTCTTCCGTCTACCGTCTATTCGAAAATATACTACCCTTGCTAAGCCCCCCAACGCTCCCGCCGATAAGCCTGCACCGCTTCAAGCATGGGCTGAGCTGATAGCTGGAGGGCTCGCAGGTGTTGTATCACAAACCGTGTCTTACCCGCTGGAGGTGATCAGACGACGACAACAAGTTAGTGGGGCTGTGGGTGATGGCCACCGCTTGCGAATAGGTCAGACGGCGGGTATGATCTTTAGAGAACGAGGGATCCCCGGGTTCTTCGTCGGATTATCGATTGGTTATGTAAAGGTATTACCTATGGGTGCCGTGAGCTTCTACACGTGGGAGCGGTTGAAGATACTGTTCAACATCTAGACAAAAGTTGTACATATGATGGATTTGCGGTAGCATTATCGGAGTGTAGGCGTTTATGGCATATACCATGCTTGGGTGCAGCATGACGAGTTGGAGTCTGGCTCGCGATGGCTCGCGATGACTGAGGACTTGGGGCCCCTGTGCATAGGTATGGATACATGGAATAGCAAGGCATGACATAGAGAGAAGTATTATATACAACAATTGTTAGCAGCCCCTTTCCCATTGAATCTATTTTACATCCGGTTTTATTTTTTGCATAGTAAAAAATTACTAGTTTATTGAAGTTCGACTCGAGCATAAAACTTCAAGACACTGGTGGGTTGGAACTCACATATGGAAATATACAGCGGCCTATGTGGCGTATATTGTCAATTCCCTTTTTATCTTTTTGCTTTTTGTTCCAAATAAATCCCGTAGGAGCTCAGCAGCTGATTCCAACAACCTGGGTCTCGGGAGTCTGAACCCCGTAGATCAACACGACCGGACGCGCTCTACAATGGGGCGAATTTAAAAACGTCCAAAATGTTTTTACATCTTATTACATCAAGGTTAAAATTTAAAGATATAAAAAGTAGGTTTAATATTTATTTTCTTAGTATATTTATATAAAATTAAAAGATTAAAGATTGTTTTTTAATGAATAATTACTTAAATATTATAATGAGATTAATTTTGTAATTTTTATAATTAAATTGGTAAAGTTATGTAAGTTTTTATAAAAATAAACCTTTAAAAATCGAAAATATTACCTTTTCCCATATAAAAGTTGCCACTTTTATAATACCATAAGCTTTATGCTAAATATCCGCGCTTAAATAATTTTAAGAATTAATTTAAATTGGTAAAAATATTAGTTTATTAGTAATTAAAAGGCTTATAAAATTTTAAATATTGATTTTATATAAATATATGAAGTTATACGTATTAGAACTTGGTGAGTTTTGGTGTAAAAATGGCATTAAACGTTTATTTTTTCTAGTCACTGTAGTTTCTTAGTGGCGTCCGCCCAAAGCCACCATCGCTGCATCTAGTACAGTCCTGCAGGTCAGCTAGGCACAGCGTCACCTATGTACATCTACCAACCAAGGAGCGGCCACCTTTTCGCTCGGCATTGTCAAATGGGTACAGAGCTACCTACCGGTTCGGCTCCCTGGAGCTGACTAGGTGACGGTGGATATACGGGATGGCAGGTTACTCGGATCGACGAATGGCTAGAATCATGAGCTCATAGCTTGCTTGAAAGCCAGTCAGCTTACTGCTGCTGCGTAGGTAGGGATGGATGAATGGGTGATCCCCATATTGCACACACACACACACACAGAGTACGCTTTAAAGAGGGCTCCATGGATTCCCCAGGTTTTTGCTTTTGTTACCTACCTTATCCTTGTAGCTAATAATATTATATATACCTCTCCTATGTATCACTTACGCGCTGGTCAAGGATCTCAAAGCTGACATACGCTCCCTGTTATAAGGGCTGATGCGCATACAAGCAATCTTCTCGTGTATTGACTACTGCATTCGGCCATACACTCATCTATTCCATTTAACTAAAGTGATTGCTCTTACATTTCTTCAACTAACCTTTTAAACAAACCCTCTCGCAACTTATACACTCCAAGCCATACCATCATGTCCTCCTCCTCCTCCTCCTCCCCCGCCTCGAACCCAGCCGATCCGGCGACAAAGCCCGCGGAGCACAACCAGGTAGTTGCGGACCCCCTCGCGCACTTCAAGGCGATCCCCTGGTGCGCAGCGCTCCTCTCAGACCCGGCTATCCTCGAAATCGGCGTGCCGGACCGGCGACCGCGTACGTACCCATCGAAGAACTTGGTTCTTACAAATCAGCTACTTAGGTACTAACCCTTATAACCGTAGTACCCAACGGCGGCTCCAGCCTCATACGCAAGACCATGAACACTCCCACAACCGCCCGCGCATGCGTGACTTTCTATCAACTCGTCAAGCCCGTCAAACCCGTCAAACCCAGATCCTCCTCCTCCTCCTCTCCTTCCTTCGCCGGCACCGGCGAAGTGTCTCCCGTCGGGGCCGGGGCCTCGGCCCCATCCGGCAGCACCAAAAGCAGTCGTAGCAGCAAAGGGGAGAACAAGGGAAAGAAGCAGAAAAAAGCACTCTCCGCATCAGAAGCCCTCCTGAGCGGCGGCGGTAAGCAAAACGGCGAGGACCCGCGGAATCCGTTCGTGCTGTTCAGCGCCCTGGTCGATCTGGGAGACGGCTGCCAGAGCTTCCCGGGCATCATGCACGGCGGTATGCACGGGCTGCTGATGGACGAGGTCATGGGGACGGTTGCGAATTCCCAGAGTGGTGAGTCTACTCCTGTTTATATATATATATCTCCCTTACCTGTCTACCTACCCACCCCCTAGCATGCTATATAGTCGGGTATGCCGTAGCAGACGACTGCTGACGAGGAAAACTGTAGCAAACAGCGCGTACACGGTTCGTTTCACAACGCATTACCATCGCGCGATCCGGCTCCCGCAGATCCTGCTGGTCCGCGGGCGCGTGGTGCGGAAAGAGGGCCGGAAGATATACGCCAGGGGCACGTTAGAAGATAAGAATGGTGAGCATCACCTCCTATCCCCCCCCCCCTTCAATAAATCTGGGAAAGGCAATATAATCTAGGCTAACTCGAATGCTAATATCTCACAGGAAACGTCATGGCCGAAGGTGACGGGGTCTGGCTCGCCATTGAACGGAGGTCTGGCCAGAGCAAGCTATGAGCGAGAGACTGGGCTAGTTTCTAGAGGTTAGATGAGTGAGGATTTAGGTTGTATACATTTGTGCTTATTTCATGTTACAATGTTACGCGCATATTATTTTTACCCAAGCAAGCGTTATACGCATCATTGGCAGTAAACAAGTTATTTCTTCATATATCCATAGCTTGAGGTATATACAAATGTATAACAATGCCATTACATGTTAACTTATATGGTGTAGGTTGATTAGAGCCGCCGGTAACGACATGTCGTAAGGACCCGAAGGTTCAGAGATATTAGACGACAGCTTATGGACGTAGAGTCGGCTTAACAAAAGGCGGCAAAATTTTCGAGACGCCTAGGCTCAAACTCCTACGCCAGCTTTCTATCCAATTAATATGGCCGAGTCCTTACAATAGGAGCTTAGCACCGCCAAAATAAGAGCTCCCAGATATACACAAAAGCCATAAAAAAGCAAAGATATGAAATATTATATCCGTCTCATTAATACGTTATCACGTTCGCTCATTTGTTAATCATCTAGTCTGCCTTAATAGCACTAAAGACACATGTTAGCAATGTTCTAATTTGTCATGGCATAGTAGTAAAATCGATGCACTCACCTATATATCCTCCTGACGAATGCATACGCCGTCAGGAATCCCACGGTGCCAGTAAGAAGTCCGTAAACGCAGCACGCCATAAAGCTATATCCGAAGAATAGCATAGAGCTCACGAAACCCGATATATGCAAGTTAGCGAAGTAGTACCAGATGCTGTATAGGAACACCCATATGGCACTTCCGCCGCCCACGAAGAAGGATTGCCACCACCAGTGATAGTTCTCGGAGCAGAGCTGGACATAGATAGTCACAACCGTGACCTCGGCAATAGTCAGAACCAGGATAACGGAGACGACAGCTAGGAAACCGAAGACGTAGTAGTACCCGCTCTTATCCTGCCATAGCGACTGGAATACGAAGAGAAGCTCGATAAAGATCACGGCAAATGGAACCAGGCCGGCAAGGAGGATCGACTGTAACCTCTTGGCATACCAAGCTTGGTTGGGGACTTGACGACGGATGCTCGTAGTCTTGGTAGGATGTTCCCATGCGTTTGTGCGGACGAATCCGTACCAAGAGCCCATATATACCAGTGGGACCTGAATGCAAAGCCATAGTAGCACAATAGCTATCAAAGTTCCGAATGGTATAGCAGTGCTAGAGGCTTGCGCCCAAACGAAGAGGTTTAGTATAAAGATCAGACCAAACAGTAGGCCAGGAAATAAGAATGCCGTAACAAGAGCATTCTTCCCAAAGTCTTTTCCGTCAAAAGTCTTGTATACCCTTGCGGAGAAGTAACCAGAAAAGACGCCCGCAAATACGAAGAGGCCGAACCCAGCGCTAAGGAAGCCACCGCGAAAACTAGGGTTCAAGATGCCAATAGCACTTAGCAAAACCAAACCAATGGCCATGAATAGAAGTTGCATGCCTGACCCGACAAGTGGAGCGAGCAGATGACCATACTCAGGCTTCCTGAAGACATCCGCATGTAAAAGCTTCCAGCCCGTGACATCCTCTAGCGCTTCATCATCGGATGATACTTCTATTTCCTTATCCACATCGGCTTCTCTCTCGAGGACGCCAAATCCTGCCTTCTCAGATTTAGGACTACGCTTGCCAGGCTTCCCCTTGCGTAACTTGCCATCTTCGATAGAACCTTCCTTGTATCCTTTGATGTCAGACCTGATAGTTTTGGCCAAGATCATGAGAACGATACCACTGAGCAGGCCACAGATAATCAGGGAGTTGATAATGGCTAGCCAGTGGATTCGAGAGCCCTCCTCCGAGTTAACGAAGTACAAATCCCAACGACGATTCCATTCGATCGACTCGTCTTCGCGGAAGTACACAGAATACGAGTAGGGGATGGAGATGGTATCATCATCATCGCCTTCTTCGATCGCCGCGGGGTGGTAAGACGAGCGGGGATACTGCGTCTGAAAATCGGTTGTCTTATTTGGGGCCATGTAGAGTTCGAAGCGGTCCTCAACATCGTGGAGATCGGCAGCGCAGCCGCTGTCTCGTTTGACGTTCGGTCCAATGCTTTTGGTATAGACCTCAAAACCGACGACTATTTTACCTCCCTTCTCGCCGGCTCGACCTGACGCCGCCTTGTATCGAATAACGATGGTGTGATGGTTATTAAGAAAGTAACGCGGCTTTCCGGTGCTTGACGAGTAATCGGTAAAGCCGAGCTTAAAGCCGGCAGCATAATACTTTCTCGACTTGTCGACGGTAACGAAACTAGTGGCGCCGGGTAGATTGTCGACGATCCACTCTACCACATATCCTTCCCTAACCAGCTCCTTAGCTCTCCTTAGATCCTTTCTTGTAACCACTTGCTCGCATAGAAAACTGCATTCTTTGTCTTGTCCCATGGTAAGATCAATGTCTGAAGTCATAATCCTGTCACCACGAAGGACTTCTCCGAGGTTGAGTGAGATGCTCTGACCGCTTAGTAGACCGGGACCGTGGCTTTTACCCGTGGGCGGGCAGACGAACGGAAGATCGTAGTAGGCATATTGCAGTTGCGTATTATCGGAATAGACTTTATTAACGAGTAAAGGAATGTGTTCGCCTTCCTTGTAACTCTTTACCGACCAACCTGTGTTCATGTATAATTCGTTAGACGTCGCATACTTGAAGTGGGCGCGTCGACATAGACCGGGCGCCTGGATTCAGCTTACCCGGAATATAGAAAGCATGAACTTGTGAGACTATGAGAAGAGAAAGTAGCCATTTCAGACTGTTCCTCAGGGATTCGCCCATTTTGCGTATATCCTCCTATCGCTATTGCGTCTCGAAATACATCAACTCGGTTAGCTTAGCAACGTGTTAGACGTCTGGCTTTCGCCCAGCTTCACTACTTGGCGCGAGAACTTCTAGGTAGAGTTCCGTGTTATACGGTTTGCAGATCTGTCAAGTGACTGGAATGAATTACTATTTGTGTTGCGACGAGAACAAGAACGTCGCGGGATCCTATTGCTTTGGCTCGTTTCGCGGCTGCAAATGAAACGCCAAAAGGACGATAGAAGGATGGGTTTAAACGAGTGTAATGGGTACTTAGTACCACCTAGAAGGACAGAACAATGTGAGGGATGATCTTTTTAGCTGAAGACTGATGCTGACGCTGATCTTGCGGCACTGCTTTTGGCTCGTTGGGCTGATGTTATAGTACCGTACTCGGAACAAGGACTAGGTTAACACGTTCTTTATTAAAGAGAACCTTAACCTTGAGTTGTAATGTCGAGTTGAGACCGGAAGAGAGAGAGATTAGGTACCTATGATTACTGTGGTACCTTACTGTTCGAGAGATCGGGAAGAGGAAAAGGAAAAGGAAAAGGAAAGACAATAGAACGGAGAGAGATACATACTAGGTACATTATGTATGTATTGTACAGTTTACGAAGCCCGTCGACCGATCGCGCTAGAATTTGGATCTTGGCAGATTCCTTATATCCCTGTCCCCCTGTCCCCCTGTCTCCTTGTCCACCTGTCCACCTGTCACGTCTTTACATACATACATAGAGTTATGTAGGTGTTACCCCCCGTCGGGCTCCGCAGTCCAGCCGTTATCTATCTGCCCCGGTCCATGTAAATAATAATCTAGTTATACAGTATAAACTGTCCAGATCTCATATACGCTTACAGTGCGTAAAGCAGAGCGGAGCATAACCTAAACATCCTAAATATAGGCACATGAATGCGTGCTATAATTCGTATTGTCAAACGCTTAAATTCACGGGTAAACTGCTTCTGCAAGAAAGTTAAGCATGCAAGGAAGTTGAAATAGTTTCGGAAACGTTTATTATAAACCTCAGTGCGTATCGTATCATACCATGTATACAGATAAACCCGGTATATTAGAAAGCTTATCTGCCAGCTTTAATTTACTACTAACAATCTTCAAACATGGCGCCACGGGGAATGCTCAGTCAAGCAGGTTCGCGTAGGATCACATATGCAAGTCCAAGTAAATCGGGTAGTATCCAGAAATCAGAGAGCCTATCTATTTAGGAAGTTCTATTAAAGGCCTTGTGCAACATGGGGTATACCTCTCCACCGGCTATGCAACGAACTCCAACCTTGGTCATTCCGTCGTATGTTTTCTATGTACATTTTGGTTCACGTGTCTCTTCCTTTAGAGGGTGATGATATCTAGCTCTGAGAAGTCCGGTGGCGCGCGCCCGTATACAACCCGCACTTTGCTGTCGAGTGCCGTGCCCTCGTTCGAAATCCAAATGTGTTCACTGTATTCCCTCGTCCTTCTTATTTCGTCGTCACTCACTCCTAGGTCGTCACGAGGAATCCATACAGTCGGCCGCTTTGCACGCAGGGCTGAGTGCATGAACGCACGCCTAACGAGAACGTCTCTTTCCTCGGGTATGAGATCCTCAATTTCATCGTGAAATCCGCCGTATAGAGCCTCACCAATGGCCCTCTGCGCCTCGAGATCCTTCTGTCGACGTTCTTCACGATACTTGTTGACATTCTTAAACCCCTTCTCTGCCTTGCCAAAAGTACGATTGTAGGTATTTTTACTGCCACGAGCTGCCCAGGTACTAGCGTGGACAATGCCCTTAACAGGCTTAAAGTTCGTAAACTTATTACCTCGCCCCGTCTTGTCATCAGCGCCATCCATAGAATTGTTTTGGCTTTCACTTTCGTGTGTCGGTAAGTCCTCTTTATCGGATACATCGTCGTCACGATCATCAAGGCCTAGACGGCGGTTCTGTGCGCGCTGGAATGCTTCATCCCGCAGGACAGCCTCATCTTCGAAGGTAATAGGTAAATACCGGAACAATGGCCCAAATGACTTGTTCAGGAGGAGTTGGTATATGGCGGTGAGAAAGATTGAGACGATCATAATGATAGCTTGCGGTGCACATGCAACTTCGCCATTCTCATCTCTAACAAGAAAAAACAGGCCGACAAGGCACAACTCCATTACGTAAAGCCCCGTGAAAGTTTGGTTGATGGCCTGCGGATATAGCACACCACCAGTGTCGCTTGTGAAGCGGTTCACGTAGATCATGCTGTATCTATTTGCCATCCACAGGAGACTGAAGGTGATGATGGCGAAGATGGAGATAATTGGGGCGACGACTGAATAGATCAGCGCGATACAAGCGAAATTCGTATAGACCGGGAAGGTAGTTCCCCAATTCACTTCAGGGAGCTTAGTATTGGTAAACCACTTATTCCGGGCCGTTTTGTTCATCATCCTCGCGATGATGTACCAGTTGATGAGAGCCCCAATTTGCAGTAATGTACCTGAGCTCACACTGAGGGCCTGAAGAATCATGTAAGAGAAGAAATAGTTTGCGGCCTTTGGTAAATTTTCTGCTAGGAGATCCGCAATTCCAGTTGGGTTGTTAGCAATATAGTCAAGTGTCTGGAGGACACCCGAAGCTAAGGAGACGACCAAGAATACTTGGACGAAGAGGAACGCAAAATAGAACTTCTGAACCGTTTCCGTTTTCTGGGATCCCGTCTTGGCTCCTTTAAAGCCAGCAAGGAAGCCCATAATAATCGGCACCAACCAGAGAAGTAGAGCGAGTAGAACTGCTGGTAGAACACCAGCAACACCAGATACCACGTTACGAATATTTTTGTTCTCGTCGATGAAACTCAACCAGGGAAATTCGTCTGTTAGCGTGCTAACTTGAGAGATAGAGGACGTGAAGGCAACCGGGAACGCCCATAGTAGGATCATGCCGGCGACAAAAGCCACGGCGGCAGCAGTCCGGAGCCACTCAGACCACCAGCTGATAGCCATATTTTCCCAGAGCACGTCATTAGGAGATATCTCCACAGTGCGAGGGGCCATATGCCTCGGAATATGATGCGTAACACTCTGACAAGCCATATGCGCGGCGACTTGGTGATTGAATTGAATAAAAGCCGACTTCATCAGCGGATACCGTTCTGGGCTCTTCTGGTCGGTGTCGATCTCCAAGTTCAACCTTGCTAGTTCCTGTCTACACCAATAGATCGTATCGACTTTCTTGTTGAGAAAAGGAAGCCCAGGTAGCCAGGAAGGTGTCCATTCAAATATCGCAAGACGATGAGTTGGTCGCTTAGATTTCTTAACCCACTTCTCCCATTCCGCTCCACTGTCCTTCTCTTCTGTCCATTCCTCATTGTAAGCTTTAGGGTATTCTACCGGCTCGAGCTCCGCGCCACCAACAAACGGAATGAATGACTTTATCTTTTCTGAGAGCGTCTTCTCCTTCTTAAACGGAAAGTCGTCGCCTTCGTATCCTTGGGGAACGGGTGACACATATCCACCCGCCGGGGGCTTCCAAAACTGATACCATCGTATGGTTTCGTGTTGTCGCATATCCTCAAGGGTATCAACTTTGCGGGTTGTATTTCCGAACTGTCGCATTTCAACATTCTCCCCCTTCAACATAGTATCCTGGGAAATTGAAGAGCCATTACGATAATGCTGTGTTTGTGATGCAGGCGGCCCCATAACAGGCTCTTCGGATCCAAGACCCTGACGATGGTTCGAGTTCTGGGTCGACGGCCTGGGAAGGTCTTTCTCGTCTGGCAGCTGAACACGACGGTGGCCCGGTCCCCGCGTAGGGGGAGCGGGCGAAGGGCTCTGCGGCGTTCCTATTGCCACGAATCCATTTGTCGTTTCGATTTGACTGTCAATACCGTGCGAAATATTCTTAGCGCCTCCAAATATCTCCTGTCCAGTCTTACCCATCGCATCAACACCCTTTCCAAACCCTCCAGTTATTTTCGAGAACCCACTTGCCACAAAGCTGCGCCCAGTAGATGGTCTATGGATATCGGGTTGGTGGTCAGTCTTAACCTCCGCTTCAGCATCAACCACATCATGAGGGACTTCGTGCCGATCACCACTGCTTATGCCTTGGTTACCTTCGGCCTGCAATTTCGCTGCATCGTCCTCCCGCTTTTGACGCTCTTGTCTCTCTCCTTTGGTGGGTCGGTGGGATTTAGATGCTTTACGCGCCCGTCTTTCATCCGCCTCCCTCTTCTTCAGTTGCTCTTTCTTCGCCATCCGAATCAACTCTGTCAGGGCTTCCTCCAACTGTTTGTGGATTAGGTCACGTTTGGAAATTTTCTCTAAGAGATATGTCAAGTCTCGCGTAAGCCATACGTTTCGAAGTCCTCCTGGGAAAACATCAAAAAGGCCTCTGAGAGCCTCCTCATTCAGCCATTTGTCGGGAATACCGCTCACTAGGACAGTCGTCGCAGAAGCTCGTAAACGGTGTTCAGCAGTTGTTAGCCAGTCCTGGCGGACTTTAATATAAACCCTCAATTCTGCAAAGAAAACACCGCAGACCCATATGATGACCAAGACTGCCATGACGAGATGCGCCCAATATCTGTTAGTCTGGTCCTTTCTCACATTACCCCATGCCAACGTGTCTAGCCCAGTGATGTTGGATTTCGGCGCGCTAGGGTCGCTGTAATCAGCGCCCTGGGGATCGGTAGAGTTGACGTTTGGGTTATTCTCGGTAGTATTCGATGAGAAGTTGCGACTGAGTCCGCCAACGTAATTGACCGGCACTAGGATCGGGATTATAACGATGGCCATAGGTATAAATATGACGAGTAGGGTTTGTAGGTATCGGAGAAAGAAGTACGCATCCAGTCCACATTTCTTAATAACCTCGCGATCCGGAAAGCGAAACACGGTACTAACCATGCCCCAGGGACTACTTGGTGGGGGTTCGGTTCGTTCCCGTTCTGGTACAAGGTATGTTTTGGGCTTGCTGTTGTACGATCCAACTTATCAGCATGCTGTTTGGCAAAGAGTAGGGTTAAGGGGGTCGCATACAATATTCTAGATAGCTTATTTCTCAGTAACAAGAAGAGTCCCGTCTGAACGCCAAAGACTATCAACGAGACGTTCAGAGCAGTAACAAAAGCTATCAGGGTAATGCCCTGATTACGCTGGGCCGTGCCCTGATCTAAGAAATACTTGTTAGCACCATACGCAAACCTGAAATTAATCGGTATAACGGCATCGCAACTTACCCCCTGAGTCCGGCATGCTGTCCCTCTAGGTCGTTAGCCGACCTAAAATCCAACCCGAGAAACTTGTTGTGGTGTCGTCCTCATATGTAGTCTAAATAAAGGAATGGAGAGGGAAAATAGGGGAAGGTTGGGTGAGTTTAGGAATTGCGAGGGGCTACAAAACTAGTCTTTTGACGATGACGATTAGATAGGTTAGATGCGTTAAGTTATGTATGAGGTACGTAGGTAAGTATGTATTGTAGGTAGCGTAGGGAGGTAAATAGTAAATGCTATAGAAGATTTATTGTGAACTGAATAAACAGGACAATTTCCACGTATGAAGACACGGGTGTAGGAATTAATTCAAGGAAGAGAAACAACGGCATTATCGTAGTTCAGGTAGTCACGTAAAAAGAATTAGGATAAAGAATAATGGATAAGGAGGAGAAGTCGGCGGTTAGATTGAATTTAGAAGCTAAGAAGCTCAACCGATTTGACGAGACTTTGCACGATGCTGCGTCAATGTCCTTACAACCTGGATTGAGATTGACGAAGTACAACAACACGTCTTAGGTACATGTGATATGGTAGAATAGACAAGCAATTTTCGAGGTACTAATTCAGGTGAATGGTACATGATTTTCAGTAGATTTCTCCACATGTGGGTATGCTCCCTCCCGCTTGCATCCAATGAATGAACCTGCTCCATGGTTGTACAGCAGAAATTAAAAGACTGATGTCAGAGGCGCCTGCTCTAAATGACTTGGCAAGCTTAAACCCCCTGAAACGACCCACTTGATAAGGACCAAGTTCTTTTATCGTGTTGCCGCTGTGCCGTTAGGTACCTGTGTAATACCGCTTCATATTTCGGGCAAGCTACGGAACACGCCGACTGTGATTGGACCCAACTCACGCGCGGCTGTTCTATTTTGTATTCTTGCATTTTTGAGGACATGCAAACATGGTATAATATTCAAGCGGTTACAACTAACAGCCCTGATTGCTACTCTCATTGGGTTCGCAACGGCCCACGTTTAGGTCGGATATTCCCAGAACATAGCAACGAGCGGTCGAGATCCTCTGGATGAATTATTGCTCAATGTGGCGGCGATACCATAACGATAAAAACTACCAGGTCTTAGATACCAGGTCTTAACTAGACAACTCGGTGGGGCAGCTTACGAAGCAAGCGTGAGCTAGCTTTGTTCTTTAACAACCAAGAAACGAATCTTGGCTTGCAGAACTTGATGCAATTGATTAAGCTAAAGCCAAGAGACACATCATCATCAAAACTCAACCTAGAAATTGACAGTCCGGGATAGGAAGTCCATGCTTCAAGTTATTGATCTCTTTGAGGCCTCGTCCGGGATCTGCAGGAGTTAATATTCACCATTGTACAAGTCTCAATGTGGTTCACAAAATACGGCAAAGCGGCACAGATACACTAAAGGGGGTCGAGTTCTGATATTACGTGCTAGGAGTACCGAGGAATCATGTCTTCTAAGGAAGATTCACCTAATCTATCTGCATCTTGTGTATTATTCGAGAGCTTAGATCGATCTATCATTGTTATGGACGTTCCACGTTCTATCGAGGAGGCTCAACTATTACCAGGACAAGTCCCTAATATGCGTATTGTTTCTTCCAGTCCAATAGAAATACCCTGGAAAACGCCCGACCCCAAGAAAACAAGCCATGAACAGTTAGCCACACCCTCTGCAAGCATAGCTGAATTGATGGTCCAAGAAGCCGTTAGGTCTGCACTTGAAAAGGCCAAGCAGAACTACAAAGGACCCTGGTGTTTACCACGTGTTGTAAAAGATACAGGTAAATTTTGCGATGAAAAGTCATACATCAAGGAGTTACACAAGAGGAAGCGAACTTCGGGCGAGCCGGCCGACATGGTACCAGAGTCTCTCATTCCAGATCAGTCACACTACCTCCTAGGAACCATAGAATCTGAGCGGAGAGCCTTCGTTGCAGATGCTCCCATGTTCGATTTAATGGTTCTTGATCCACCGTGGCCCAGTCGATCTGTAAAACGGAAACAGAATAGATATACTATTGCATATGACATACAGGAAGTTAGGCATCTCTTAACTCAGATACCTGTTGCATCGCACTTGAAAACAGACGGCCTTGTGGCTGTATGGGTCACTAACAAAGCTGCAGTTTCTGACTTGCTAACATCTCCCCGCGGGATATTTTCCGAATGGGGCCTCGAACTCGTCGGGGAATGGACCTGGCTAAAGATCACGAGTTCCGGTGATCCAGTCATCGACTTAGAAGCGCAGTGGAGAAAACCGTGGGAGAGGCTATTACTAGGTAGGAAGAGAAGCAGCATGTTAAAGGCTCCGATCCCAAGCAGGGTGATCTTAGGAGTTCCAGATATCCACTCAAGAAAGCCAAATTTAAAGCTCTTGTTTCGAGACATACTGCCGGACAACTACACCGGACTAGAAGTGTTTGCGAGAAACCTCACCGCAGGCTGGTGGAGTTGGGGAAACGAGGTCCTATATTTTCAACAGGGCCATCACTGGGTAGACATAGCAGATGATGTATAGAGACTTGGCATCGAACAAGTAATGATATAATGCCTTAAGACCGATCTTTTGCTTGCTTTGCAATGTGTATTGTACACGCAAGTCCGGCCCAGGTCTTCCATAGTCGTACAGTCGTCCTCTATCACGCCTATAGAATAGAGTCCCTAACCATTGCCCCTTCCCTCCTTCATGCCTTGAGAATTCAAGTTTTTATTTATATTTTTTTTCTTCTTCTCATCCACCTCCCGTTTATTGCCTACGGTTGAACTTCGGGTCTAGCTCCCTATCGTTCTCCCATTTTCCATCCTTCAACAACCTCTTCGCCTCCTGCTTCAGCAAAACTCTAGACTTCGTCGCGCCTTGCTCGTCTCTTAGGGGGAACGTGCCAGTCTTTGCAGCGTGTTTCTGCCACTTCTCCTGCCTCTCCTGCTCCTGGCGCCGCTTCTCCAGCATCGGTGGGTTCCATGCGGACAGGTCCTCCGGAGCATCTAGCCACTTGAACGGCTGGTGCAGCTCCACCGTCATCGTCTTGACTGGTGGTGGCCGGTAGATGCGATGATGCATCTTGGACTGCCGCGGCCGGCGCTGCGTCAGCTGCGATCGTACGCCTAGCACAGGCACATTATATGCGTGCAGCAGATAGTCACGCAAGTCAAATTTGTTGAATCTTAGAGGTACCCTGAAAGTGGCGAAGTTTGGTGGTTGGTTATCCCGTGGTCGTAAGAAGGCAATCGTGTGATCGGGTCTATAATAGGATCAATGTTAGCTGTGAAAGTAAGAGATGGCTAGGCAAGTCAGAAGCCCATACAAGAAGACTTGTTTCTTCCCTATCCGGAAGAACTTTGTCGCCATTGTGCTTCGATGGCGACTACGGATGAGATAAAGAAATATAAGATTCTATACGAGATTGACCACAATATTATCTTAAATTTAGCACATGCATCGATAAGAGGTTCAATTCGTTCTCTACACTACGTCGGCAGGTGAAAATTCCGACTTCACGGACCCACTTCTAAGACGGGTACCCAATTCGTTTAGCTTCCAGTTATATGTTCCTGCATGCTTCAGAAATGCCCACCGTAAATATAAATAAATTACATACGGAATACTTACCTAGGGTTAGGATGTAGGCAATTATATAGATCTCCTGGTTAAACTTTAAGATCACGGAGATGGGCACTTAGGGAAGAAAAAAAAAAAAAAAAAGGATTCAATTGAATCCGGAATGACGACAATGGGAATTTAAGGCTTCTTTTTTTTCTTTGAAATTAATTTTACTTCTTTCGTTACGTGCCCAGCAAGATTTTGACACATTCGCATATGCATTGGCCCCTCCATCCCAGGCTCTTATGTCTTAGGTGCCTAAACATCAATACCGTCAACAACGACACCCTTAACCCACTCATGCTGCATGAATCGGGCAACTTCGTTCGCGGTATCTTCATCGACCAGAATGCTGACTAGATACAGAGCTGCATCTATGCCAGCAGATATTCCCCCCGCCGTAATGACCCGAAGCCCCCCAAGACGCATCGCGGCTCTGCGCGCAATGGACTCACGGCGTCCATTCGAGCCCTTGTATGACACGCTTCCCTTTCTGTATTACCAATCAGTAAGTGAAAGTAGTTTGTACTTGAATATAAACGTACCGAGCTACAGATGGACGTCTTCCTGCGTCCGACTTGCGACGGATATAAGGGTTCTCATCCTCGTCTCCGAGGTCAAAGCGAAGGTTGTTCACGACATATCGGGCGTCTTCTACGACGTCGGTTCGCTCTTGCAGGTCACGCTGTGCCGCATTGCTGCAGACGATTTCGAACTTAGTCAAGTAGTCTGTATGAGTAGTGGCAGACAAGCCTGCCAAGATGCCTGCCTCAGCTAGGAAGAGGGACCCGGTGCAGACAGACATCAGTGTGCGCTCTCGAGTGTAATCTTTCCTCTGAAGTTCTGCGAAAGCCTCGATGATGGGTATAGGTTCAGAGTGCTCTTTCAGGATGGCACTGCTATCGACGCTGCCCACCACGATGAGAAGATCGAAATCATCAAGGCGTTCATGGGCCTCCTTGAAGTTGATCTGGGCGCCAATGATAACACCCTGTTGTGACAAAACCTTAGGCTCGGCGGCAACAATTGTGCAATCGAAGGCTTTGGTATCTGCAAACGAAACCTCTCTTAGCATGGCTACAAGGGAGAGGTAGTTTACAGGCTAGATATGAATACGTGGGTAGCTAACATACTTTCGTCGTTTTTATCGTGGCGAGCCCAGTCGAGGACCTCGAGGGTGCCAACAAAGTCCAACAAGTCAAACTTGTCTTGAAGGGCGAAGAGTACTTGAATAGGCTCATCGGCCACGGCAGAGGTCTTGTGTGCCATGATTGAAAGTAATAGGTAACGTTTTTGAGAGGGGAAGAGATAAAGATAGAGAGAGGGAAAGATGTGTGTTGGAATTCAGAGGCCTATGGCTAAGAAGGAGAAAAGACAAAACTTGAGGAGCGCACAATTGATTGATAATGAATCACGATAAGAGGAAATGAGGTCAATTGTTTTGTTGACAAAGTCGTTCTACGATTCCTTTGAGGGAATAGAGAAGAAAGTTGAATGAGAATGGCCAGACGAATGGAGCGAGGAATTGAACCTATGGGCTGATGGATGGAGTGATTGAGGGGCCTCAGTTTTCAATACCTGCCCACGCCGGAGAGTTACGTAGGACCTATGTATGGAGCTTAGGGAGGGGCTAAGTCAGGCCTGTACATAGCTGTAGGTATTGTACATAGCAGACGGTAACTACCCCACATTGAGCATCAGTACCTAGTGTACCTTCTAGGTAGTATGTATATCATTCCTTCCTGCCCCTCCCCCAGATTTGAAGCGGCTGTCTAGGGTGCGGAGACCCAAGGATCTACCTCCTTCCCTGTGGATCTACATAAAATGGTCACGCTCTCACCGTAAGAAATACAGTGTCCAAGTTAAAATTCGAAGAAGCGCACATGATCAGCCTTCTTGATACAAAACTAAGAATGCTAAAGCTTGATAAACTACCTACCTAGGTACTCAGGCTGAAATAGTATTGGATACTAATATAGGATAGGTACCTACGTATTTATCAAGAATGATCGCCATATTGTTCTGATTGTGTGATTAAATCCTCCTCTTACTTAATTCATCGTACTCTTAGGCAAATAATGCTTTTAAGTATAGCGCCTTAGGCCGACATACATTACATAGTACATTATATCATGTATTGTAACTAGTACATGATTTAGATAGGTTTAGATGGTTACACTCATTGTACGGCACCTGCAGGCTTGAAGCGGCCTAAACGAGTCGGGAAGACCCACCACTGGTCTTGAAAATCACAACTGATTTGCTAAGGTTTGAATGGAACCAAAAGGCTGAGCACGGTTCCACAGTCCCAATGGTTCCACAGTCCCACAGTCCCAGGGAACCTCCTCGGAACTCGATTGAAAGCTCCTGCAGCTCTACATACTACCTATGTATGCGCATCCTCGATCCGGAAGTCTACTTCGTGACAGCTCATTAACCCCTACCAGCCGATTGTTTCACTCGAATCGCTCCATTTGGAGCTTCGGCGTCAATGTCTTCAGCTCCGTATGTCGATTTCGTCACCCAGAGTTCTGTCCCAAGTGATCAAGGCCTCTCTATTACTCCTAACACAAAGTCACTGCATCCACCTATCAAAGTGGAATCTCTAGGCGCTAACCTATTATCTACAATCTTAGGACCTTGAGAGAGCTTACGAAAGCCATACATAGCTTCATACCGGCGGCGAAATATCCGCTACCCGACGATCTTGTCGAGATTATCGAAGCCTACTTGAACAAGCATGAGAAGTTCGACGAAAGTATATCCGACAAGGTCAACGATGAACTGCTCTCCTTATTCCATAGAGACGTCGCACAGGTACCGTCTCGATATACAGCATTTGTTGCCGTTCTTCGCCGGTTACGCCCCATAATCGGACAGCCGAGCAAGACACTCCAATGGTTTGACTTGTTACTTCTAGTACTCAACCATCTGAACCAGGAGAAAGGCCTTGCTTCTGAAGTAGAGGGTGTGTTACTAGATATCCTTACTGCCGACGATGGCAACGACACTAGTACGCCCATCGGGGGTGCTGCTCCTCGACTTGCAGAGCGCATCTTGCTGCTATGGCTCGATGAATACGAAGCCATCGGGAAAAGCCCCGATGTAATGACGGAGTTCAAAGAGAAGCAGTTACGAAAGACTTTGCTACACTATGGGAAAAGACGCCCAAAAGTAGGCACCTATGATCTATCTGTGCTCCAAACAACTTGCTAAATAGACTTAGGATCTCTTGACTGTTCTCAACCTCTATGTGGCCAAAAAGACGTATCGTGCCCGTGCTCTTTCGTTCCTAGGTATTTTCGTGCAGAGCCAACCGCCGCATCTACATCTTATCCTACAAACACCCCTATTTAACAACTTAATCAACTGCCTTCAATTAGATACGTCTACAACTATTGTTTCCTTAGCTTTAACTGCATTAACCATGATCCTTCCCCATATGCCAAGTTCTCTCGTCCCTCACCTACCCACGTTATTTAACATATATGCGAGGTTGCTCTTTTGGGAGCGAGAGTTGTCTGCTCAAACGGCCGTCGATGCGGATCTGGACCGAAGGTTGTCCCCCAATGCGCTTGCCTGGGAAAAGCTCGCGTACTCGACTAACTTCGACGACACGGCTATCCCGCAAATCCTTCATTATTTCACGGTGCTATACGGACTCTACCCTATCAATTTCATGGACTATATTCGAAAACCACAAAGATACCTTCGACACGCCGAGGTCCCTGATGCTGACGATATTGAGGTACAGCCTACCGAGATACGTCATGCGTCTGAGAGATTTCGACAGTGCCATCTCCTCCATGAGAACTTCTATACTCTCACTATTGAATCGGAGAAAACAGACTTCGGAAGATGGATCAAAAGTGAGCCAGCCGAAGTCGTAGCTGATTGTGTGGCCCTCTACCGGCCAAGTGAAGCATTCCCTGGCCAGGGCATCCCGAATATCATCCATGGCTTACACGAAAGAGACGAGCCTGAAAAGAGTAGCCATGAGTCTGCACTACTTAGTGGTTCCTATCCCTTTGGCAACCCCATATTCAGTCCCCTTCAAGGAGACAACCGGCGGAATACCGGGTCAACTTTTGCTGAGTCTATCACGAGTGGTCGTGTGCAATCTGCCGTATTACGCCAGTCATCTATAAGCAGCCACCATTCCAATCGCGATAGCTCAAGCCCCAGACCGTTTGGAATCGATAACGAGAGTCCGGCTCTGTCTCGCCAAATTGTCCCGTCCGCATCTCAAACTCAGCTTCAAGACTTGCTAAATTCCAACAAGGCCATCAAATCTGGCCTGCATCAATCGATGCCGAATGATAGCGTTCCATCTCTTTCCTTGAGCTACCACGAGTCCATTTCAGATATTCCGGGATCGCAACTCCAGCCAAACCCACAACAGGCCAATGCCTCTTTATCATCAACCGAGAGCAACAGCGCCCAGATTGCACATTTACAGCGCCAAATACTACTTCTGTATAATGACCTGATATTTGAACGATTTATGAAGCAGCAGCACCTTACTCATATGGGTGAGCTACGAAGGCGACACGTACGGGAAGCGGCAAGCGAGGCAGAAACCCAGAATTTAATCATACAGAATCGTCAGCTTAAGCAACAAATAAAGAACGCAAAAGAATCAGAAATACAGGCGAAGAGAGAGTCCGAGAAGAGTCGTACACTCTCCAAGAAGTGGGAAGCTGATCTCACCGCCAAGTTAAAAGCACTTCGTGAAGAGCAGAAAAGATGGAATGCGGAAGGGGATATTTTACGATCCGAACTAGACACGGCGAAACGCGATGCGGATAAATTAAAATTATTAGTCTGTGAAGCCGAAGTTAGAGAACTAGGCCTGAAGCAAAATATGCAGTCTGTCGAGATCAACGTCAGTGAGCTAGAGAGATTAAGGAAAGACGTGGAGCGGTTGACAGAATCTGAACGAAGTTATCAGGCCAAGGAGACAGAGCGTCAACTTGCAGCAACGCGCGTGGCAGAAGCAGAGAGTCGAGCTGAGGTACTGGATATGAAGCTCAAGGCTTGTGATTCTGATATTCAGCAAACACATGACACGTACCGTTCACAGATTGCCGCTCTCAATGCCAAACTACAAGATCTACTTCAAGACGGCAGAGGACGCAATTCTGATAGCTTGAAGTTACAGTTTGAGGGCGTCGTAGCAGCAAGCCGGGTACAGCAGACTGAAATGAGGAGTCGCATTACAGAGCTCACGAAGAAAAATACAGCTTTACAAGCAAACATACTGGAATTGCAGTCCACAATATCCAACCTCTCGAAGCCAGACCCTCATCACCCTACTGATCCCGACGTCGACCTATCTTCCGATTCGGGTAGCCCGCTGACCCATCGAAAGCGCCAGCAGTGTAGATTTTCTGAGTCGGAGATATTTGAACCAACATCGTACAATGCCACCCCGCCGCTTGAGCCGTATAATACCGCCGTAGAAAGCCAGGTTCGGCGACCATCTACACCGCTGGCTGACCCGCTCCCAGCAGGAAAAGGCAGCCCTGCCGCAGAGCGATATTTCGGACGAGGTGAGTTTTCATTTTATAGCCCCTTGCTGAATATCACGAGTGTATACTAACTCTAATAGGGGGTGTACAAAATCGTAAGGATAAGAAGGAAAAGAAGGACGAGAAGGAGAGAAAAAAGTCGGTTGGCCTACGTGGTATTAGAGGATTCGTCTAGGCTAGCTAACTGGAGTCTAAGAGAGTAACTGCCTATTCATAGTCCTTAAACAAGGATCATTGACGACTATTTCGAATCCGATCTGGATTTAGACCATAGACCCAAAAGTCATACGCTAAAGGGGAATAAGGGCAACTATCCCTTGCTTTGTATGTATACATAATGAATGTAGCATGTTATGCATAACTCGATACCCTTACACCTTGGAGCAATTGCAGAACATCCAAATTCCAAAGTCACATGGAATTTAATTCCATAACAATACCAACATTCGTAAAAAGCGTATGTAGTAGCTCTTTTAGCCATCTACACGTAACCTACACTTACAGACAAGATGTTGTCTTCAGTTCAACGCATATTACTTCAAGTCTGTAAAAATTCCTGTACTGCGGCCTAGAAAAACTAATCGTCTGTTGTATGTAAGTCCGGGTAGCTCGGGTCTTACTCGCCTACACACGCCACTATTAAAGTGATATCTTGGTTTTTCTTTGCCACTTTCTCTCTTCTGCTCTACGAGTTACGCTCTATGTACCTGGGTAGGCATGTATTAGGTACGCATGATTTCTTATGACTTCGTATAGCCGAGGAGGGTGATAGCCTATGTATCTCTGAATTGCTAGGTACCTGTTTCTTATTAGTCGCTAGCGAACAGACGCCGCCGTGCCAGCTAGTCTTCGGTCCAGCCCAATGAGCTGGTTTAATGCAGGAACAGAATGCAAGCCCCAATGCAAGAGTAAGGGGCCCCCACAAAAGCGCATTACGCATCATAGCCGCGTAAATTCTGTTTCATAAATTTGTTTGTTTGTTTCTTCTTTTCTCCTGAACCCTACTGAGATTCCATAAGACTTACTCTCTAGATGATGGCAAAGGCTTGGAATGCTTCATCTAGCATTAATAAAACTTAGGTACTTAAGGCAAGCTGTAACGTAATTATACAGTGTATAATGTACTGTTTATACTGTTACTGATACGAAGATGATGGTTGTTTACCTACCTAGGTAGGTATGTACATATGTATGTAGCGAAGTACATGGGTCTAATAATACGAGGTTGCTGCACGTCATCGTCTGACTATCAATTTCCTTTGCAAACCTGACTTGTAAATGTTCAATTCGACTAAATTGAACAGCAAGATCTTACGTTGATTTTGTGAACAAATACCTAGGTTACACACTTTCGAACCTGATTTACTTGGTCAGTCATAGGTATGTTCTTTGTCTGAAACGAATAGTAAAAAGTCCGATATGTTGCACAAGTCGCAGCATTAAAACCCGTTTATTCTTAGAAGTTGCGATTAATGAACCGATCGAAGAGATTTTAGCTTGGAGAACGGGGACTTGATCCGCATAGAGATGGGGCGCAGTGAGTGTCTTTTGACAGGGGTATGATGAAATAGCCTTTTATGATTGGATCGATCTGCAGCCACTCAGGAACTCCACTCTTAGTATAAGGACCCAAGATGGGAAAGCAGGGAACGCAAGGATGGGGCCAAGATGGGGCCGTGGCGTTGACAGCCTAGACCTTGTAGCACACTACTAAGAATCGGCAAGCGCCATTGGCCAGATTATTGATTTCGGCGCATCCTTGCCAGGAACAAGCGTACATACCTATACATAGGTACCTACATTTGATAGTTCCTCATACCAGGCTGTCAGGGCCTAATGGAAGAAACAACAAAAATACTTCCAAGTCCACGTCCTATTTTTATTACGTGTCGGTACAAGTATCATGCCATCTGCCCATGTCACCACATGTCTTTCTCTTTCTTAAGTACCTTAGGTAGTCTTTCTTGGTTTACATTCACTTTTCATTTTCTTCTTGCAACCAATCTTGACTAGACCTACACTCGCTTTTACTTAGCTCTATCTTTGCTTTGCTTTGCTGCGTCAGGCCGACTTTCTCTCTTTTCAGCCTGAATCACTGCACTTACCTGACCCTCCAGCTGTGGCCACCTAAATAATTTCGTAGCCCGGGAGAACAGAAACTTTTATTTAAGTCGAGAAATCCTAAGCGTTCTCAACATCACCTAGGAACATTCCAAATACTCGGTATATCTTCCTAATACCTAAGTCGACCACCATGCACGCCGTCGCTTCTCTTCTTGCCTTGGCCTCCACGGCCTCGGCCATCCAGGGATTCAACTATGGCTCTACCTTTACCACAGGTGCTGCCAAGCAACAGTCTGACTTCGAAAACGAGTTCACTACCGCTCAAAACCTTAAGGGTACTTCTGGTTGGACCAGCGCTCGTCTCTACACTATGGTGGTAAGTGCAAGAACCAGTAACAAAATCCTATTTTAAACTGTTTATCTAACTTTTTGCGTGTGACTTTAGCAAGGCGGAACTGCTTCTGATCCGATCTCTGCCATTCCTGCAGCCATCAAGACAAAGACCACTCTTCTTCTCGGTCTTTGGGCGTCTGGGGGAGACACTTCATTCGCTAACGAACTTCTCGCCTTGAAGGCCGCTATCAAGCAGTACGGAGATGATTTCGTCAAGATCGTAGATGGTATTTCTGTGGGTAGCGAAGATCTATACCGAAACTCGCCAATGGGAATCGCAGCTGGCTCCAACGTTGGTACCGGCCCCGAGACCATTGCTCGCTACATCAAAGAGACGAAGGATGCCCTTTCTGGCACTGGCTTAGAGGGAACCCCTATCGGTCACGTTGATACCTGGACTGCTTGGTACAACGGTACCAACCAGGCTGTTATTGATGCTTGTGACTGGGTTGGCATGGACGCTTATCCTTACTTCCAGGACACGATGACCAATGACATCTCTAAGTCCAAGTCTCTATTCCAGGAAGCATTCGACAAGACTCAGCAAGCTGCTGGTGGAAAGACGGTTTGGATTACCGAGACGGGTCACCCAGTCAGCGGCAAGACTGTTGGGCAATCTGTTGCCTCGACGGACAACGCTGAGACTTTCTGGAAGGATGTCGTTTGCCCTCTGCTCTCGAGCAAAACGAACCTGTGGTACTACACTCTACAGGACGCTGCCCCTGATACTCCCAGCCCCAGCTTTGGTATCGTCGGTAACAAGCTCACCACCACACCCCTCTTTGACCTAAGCTGCGACAATTCCAACTCTGGTTCTTCCTCTTCCTCCTCATCTGCTTCTTCTGCCAGCCCCTCATCTACCGGTAAGGGTGGCTCATCCTCGACTGCTTCCGGATCCGGTGCTTCAACCACTAGCTCTGTTGGAAACTCCGGTGGCAGCCCAGGTGGTGTGCCTAGTGGCCAGATCTCCAGCGAGGAGTCTGCTACCGTGACGCCTACGGCTATTAGCCCGATCTCGACTGGTACAGGCTCCAGCGGCTCTGGTTCAGGTGCTAATGGCACCTTTACTGCGCCACCCGCCGCCACATCTACCATTCCCGCTAGCGGCGCCAATGGTCTGCAATCCGGCGCTTTCGCCGCTGCTTTCGGAGCTATTATGGCCGCTATTTATGCTCTATAAACGGTGATATCGATGACGACCTACCGATTTTTTACTTTAGGGCTGGTATAGTGATCGGCGTTATGAAAAGGTCACGCCGATATTGAAGGATGGGTTAATTGTACTCTAAAGGCAGAGGAAGCGATGCTTGAACCAGGGATACTCGGACATAGAGGTTTTTATGAACAAAATAAATCCCTTGGGAGGGAGGGACAAAACGGTACTAGACCCAGGCACCACATTAAACTTTGTAATGTTCTCTCGATAAAAGCAGAGAAGGCCACTCGCCGTCAACTTCATGACACATAATTGATCTTTATTTTTCACCTTTTTTCACCCGGGGGCTTTCCTTCATGACTTGGCGATTAGTTTTCATAATGAGAATCTCGTCATGGGAATTGTAGTTGGCGTAGGTCAGCTGCTTGATCATCGCGATACGCTTAGGCTGTGTGTGACTTTTTTGAAGAAGGCCTCCTAGCTATATGAACCTAGTATCAGCCCGCTTCTTAAGCAGAGATTCTCAGTATTATATCTATCCTACCTAAATTCGCTTGACTGGGCGCGGGTTGCTTAGCAATCGCCATGCTATAGCGTAAAAGTAGCGACCTCTGTCAACTAAGTTGGTGTTAGATCAGGAAAGCTTTATGGATTGGAGCCGGTGGAAGCTCGAATATATTAATGTAAATAACTTTATTGCCGATGCTACTCTGTACGAGTTCACGATAGTTTATTATCCTACTCAAATCGAAATTACGGTTAAGCTTCACATAATAAGCGCCCTTTATTTTCTCTAGTATAGTTTTCCCAACTGTTGGTTATAGAATGTGAAGGACATACATAAGATGGATTATCATTCAATGGGTCTTTTTACAGAAGGCTAGGGATGAGAGTCAGCAATCAAAGCTTATTGTCATAGTTATCATGATATAACTTGTATAGGAAGACTGTAGTTAGACTAGACCGGCACAGTATAACTACGACTTACTGTTATTAAGTTACAGATATTGCGAATACTTCATAAAGAGAAAGAAATTCTATAAATCTACTTAACTGTACGATAACACCTAGAAGCCCAAATTATCAAATATTCAAGTGTAGGTGTATATATATATATATATATATCAAAAACATACCTACCAATTCTGACCTTGATGACGATGGTATACACATGTATATACTAAGACGAGGCTCACGGCAATCGACCCCAGGATCGCCCTTCCCAAATACACATCAATCAATCAATCAATCAGCTCGACGCAACCCACGCTAAGCATCCCAAAACGGCAGGACGACGGGAGAGAGTGGGGACAAAGTTGGAAATAGGTCCCGCTCCGCGAAGCACGTCAACTAACGCCTATCTAACGACATCGTTCTAAGGGTCCGGTAGGGCTGTATTTCAGATCCCCGGGCCACGAACTGCCCAATCGGTCATTTTACTGCTTGGCTTGCTTTTAGGACGTACGGAGTTATTTACTGTCGGGTACCTGCGTGCAGCAGAAGCCGCATCTTCGGATGACTTGGGATAGCTGCGGGTCTCCACCACACTTTGAGGCTCAACTACATAACATCTTGCGTAACCTACCTCGTGCATACATGTACGAAACTTACATGTAGGTAGTCAATAATGTTAGTGGTCCATAGGTAGCTTTTATATTTACACCGAAGTCTATTACGTCTAATGGCTTAAAAGTTTCGACATCACCCAATCACTCATGATTAAGCAAAGTATCCAAACCAAAGTAATTATATTATTATTTTAGAGGTCGTCGAGATATGCAGATACTGACCCCCAAGATATTGCACGTTGAATAATGTAAAAGCGAACCGGTACCTTAGTATGAGCCATTTATATCCATAAGCGCGCCGGAGGATATCGTTATACCTAAGCTACCTCCCCCCTTTTCTTTTTTAAATCCCTTCCCTGAACCGTGCCTTAAACGCCAAGCTAATCATCCAAGTAACACCATTTTCGTTGACCCATTTCGTGGTCATATATACCCAAAAATAAGACATAAATCATCAAATGTCGTCGTGAAGAGAGATAGCTATTATTGTATGACTTGTAGCTGGAAGGTCTATAGCTCGTTATCGTTTGTCTCGGTAGTCGTCACAATAACACGGTGCTCCTTAATCATCGCTCCGGTCTCCTCCGAAACGGTCTCGTTACGTTCTCGCTTAACTGCAAAACACTGGAAAGCGCCAATTACGGCGACAAGAGCACTGCCGTACCATGCGAGACCAGTACAGTCAACCTGCGACCCAATTGAGTATAGATAACCAGCCACAGGCGGGGCTATCATACGGCAAGCGGCTCCAGCGCTGGCTGCGAGGCCATTCACTTTGCCAAGTACGGACGAGCTAGGAGTGGCGTCCTTGATAAGGATGAGGAGTAGAGGATATAAGATGATAGCGAAGAAGTTTCTGACGGTCAAGCAAAAGTAAATCCCGGGGTATAGGAGTGAGTCTGGCACATGGACCAGGGCAGGGACAATGACATAGGCAATCGGGTGGAAGACGGTAACAATAATAAAGAGCCTGAAAACGCCGATCTTTTCGGCGGCTATGGGGAAGATGATAACTTGAACTAAGAGTGCAATAGCTCCATTAATCGCCATTACAAACCCTACGGACTGCATGGATAGGCCCAAGCCACCGGGTGAGTAAAGGGGATTAAATTTGGAGAAGAACCCTTCTTCTGGAGCATTGTTGATGGGAACTTTATCATCCTCAAAGAATATGGGGAGGAGATGGTCGTAAGTCATCGAGTGGTAAGTAAAGATAGAGAGCGCAATGACTAGAGCCATGATGCGCTTAGTGAAGATGGTGAAGTCGCCCTTCTTTTCTGGCACTTTCGAGGAAATCGCATCGCGGCTGAATTCGCCGCTTTCTCTGTTCCGAAAAGTTCCGTACGTCTCAGAACGTAGATCAATAGCCGGTTGCTTAATCGCATCTGAAGTTTCTATGAGGGGAGTCTCGTCGGAAACATAGGTGTCATCGGGTAGCATAACCCGTGGAACCATATCAGGGTGCGTTTCTTCGAGCAAGAAATATCCCAAGCAAATGCTAATCATTAGAAGAGCAGCACAACAGAGATTGGGAAGGAGATAAGGGAAGTTTGCGAATAATGTGCCTGTCGGGAACGTATCGGGCCAAGACTTATGGGGGTCTGCTAGCATCCCTCCGATTGCTGGTCCAATGATTGTTCCGATGGACCAGACAAATGGCATCACGGAATAAGCGCGAGCTACGACATTAGCATGATTTTTTATAGCTAGTTGAAGTGAATTTGGTAATTTGGTGGTTAAACTTACGCTCGTGTTCGGGTTTACTGACCAGCTCGCCAACCATGGTCTGGATAACTGCGATGTTTCCATTCAGGAGTCCGCCAAGTGCTCGACCGATCAAGGCAATCCAGAGGTTGGTAGCAAATCCCACCATAACCATGCTGAACATAGTTCCAATACATCCTACAAGGAGCACAGGCTTTCGACCGATTCTATCAGACAACCCGCCCCAAAACATCCCCATCAGCGCCTCGGCAAGGGCGAATGATGAGATCTGAAGGAGTCAGTAACAGTTATTTATATATCCTAGAAATACGAAATTCACATACAAGGAGACCGGCATAGAACGAGGCATCTTGCTCGTTGCCGATTTTAAACCGCTTGACTAAGGCCCAGGCATAGGGAAAGATGGAGGTGAGGGCGATAGGCTCGGCTAGACGAACGATAGCTAATAGAAACAGCTGAATAGTCGGGAAGTCATCGGGATTTCGAGGTGATCTCTGCTTTGTTAGGACCATTGCTTCGCAACTTGGTATCGATCTTACGGCTAGCTGACACAACACTTGGCGCGTAATCTTGAGCTGGTAAATACTAGAGCAAGAGGACAAGCGTCAAGTGATGCGGCGGCAGGCAATGCCTTCTATTTCCACCAGAAATGCTACTTTTGCGAGAAGTTTTCTGCACGATCTCTTTTTATCTGTTTTTTTAATCCACGCCACCAGATATTGTAAACCCGATAGAGGAGGGTAACAATGGGCTGAGAACGAGTACGTATATAAGTATAAGACCCTGAACCGAGAATATGATAAGTGAATATGATAAGTGAAAGTAGCTTGCATGTGCAGTTTCTGCATGAGAAAAGGGAAGTCGTAAGATAGGGTAGGGTAGGGTGGGCAGAGAAGAACAAGGAGGACCGCATCAGAGAAATATACTAGGAATCGGAGGTTGCTACACTACCTAAGAGAGGAAAATGTGGAGATGCGATGCACTAATAATGTTAATAATGTTTTAAAGGTTCCTCAACTGTGGTGGACCTGCCGTGGGTTCCTAAGCTAGTATTACTAGAGGGGCAGTCTAGGTAACCTTATTACATAGTAGTGACCAAATCATACTTGAGTTTGAGGAAACTCCATAACTACGCCAAATATACGTAGACAACCAAGATATCATCGTCAGTTCCACCGGCTTCATCCACAACTTGCGGTAAACTGGTTCAACCAAAATCGACTCACTGCCAACATTCGATTCGTCTATTGTTGAAACACGTACCTACCTAGGAATTGCCTACATTCCAATCCTTCTCCTTACTCTGCACAGTTCCTATCCACATGTTTAACAAAGTCGGCGCCTCTACATGCGTCGGCAAGATGTCGATCTCACAGTCGGTATGTAGTATACAGTAAAGAACAGATGGGCCGTCCGGGCAATGGCCGAAATGATCAACAAGGCACTAGCCGGGTGATAACTGCAACAAAGTCAGTTTTGGCGGTCTGAGAGGTGACAAGCCATGCAGTCAGCAGTCTGCCTATACTATTTCTCCATATCATCCAAGATCATATCATCTAGTTAGATGGATCATCCCCTACTGTGTTGTTGTGTAGAAGCTGTTGATGCACGCTTGTCACCTTGTTGGTTCCCGCTGCAAAATACGCTATGCAATGCAGAAGGCAAAAACGTTGCATCGAAAATGGAATGACATCTTGATACTAGGGCCAGGTAAGGTGTGTAGATGGAACCTAGAACCTTGCGATCTACGGTCAGCAAAGCGGGCCAATCATTTTATACGGATTCTGAAAGACATGTGGGGTTGATAAACTGTTCCCTGTCGTACTTGCGGCATCGCTTCACCTTTAGTTACCTCACAGACGTATCAATCCGCTCAAAATTTTCAGCCATTCCCTAATCGAGTTATCTCTTATACGCTAATGGCGGGGCAGAAAACGCTAGCAGCTTTTGAAGGCCTAGGTACCTAACCTAGTTTCTTAGATCTACTCCGTTTCTTTAATACAACCGTACTGTTATTCTTCTAGATTCCTCCCCAAAGAGTCAAACGCCCTTTTCTATTCATCTCCAAACAATCCAAAAAAACAAGGAGGAAGAAAGAGGGGAAAGCAGATGATTACGACGGAGTCACCGCTTGTATCATGAACCTCATCTGACAGCACACTTCATTTTCGAGCTGTTCGAGAGACTAGGAATCTAAGACACCAGCTAATGTTGTACCTAAGATCTTCATCTCATTACTAACATGTCTATAACATATCGAAGCATCGATGAATACCTAGGTAGTCCATATATAATTGAGAAGCGGCTACTACAAATGCATGACACATATAATCCATCTCTACAGTTCACATGCTGAGCATTATCGAAATACGCACATTAACTAGCGTAAGCCGATATCGTGTCCTAATCTCGGCTTAAATACGCTAGGTACTCCCGACACCGGAAATTCCTAGCGGCCAACTTTAGCGGCCAACTTGGAGGAGCTAGGACTACATGGACCGCTTACTTCTGTCACTTGATCAAATCTACTTCTCCAGTTTTCAGTTTTCGCTTAGTTAACTCACCTAAAAGTCTTCAAGAACAACGGCTTATTCGATCTAGAACGAGAATACCTAATGCTTAATATCGCACAGTTAAATACCTAGGTACCTAATCTATGAATTCGTACGACCATCGTATTTTAACTGGCTACAGAACAGCAGAAGCGGTTAGATAATGAACTAATGAATTAACCTAATGAACTACTAAGGACTTGACCCCAGGACTCGACTCCAAGTCCCGCATTACCAGTCGCATTCTTATCCACACATCACAAACGGTCTTTTATATTTACATAGCACGCTTCCTTATCGTACGGTATGCATACTGACATACGCAAGGTTTCTCGCAAAATACATATCCTTGCTACATACCATACGATGCACATGCAGCGCCCCCTTCCTGCGAGACCCATAATAGGTTCCATTACATGAGTTTCTTGCATGCGGCTAGCCTTCCTGCGAACGTCAATGGCCGTTCCGGGCCGCTACTCCCAACCTACTCTTTGCATTGGTGCAATATCGCACTTTGTGACTCGTCGGATGTCGATGATCAGAAAGACGAAAATGAAAAGAACCCTTATTGTGTCACTATAACCCTTCAGCCCTGTCGTGTCCCCCCAAGTCCCTGAAGGTAGTGCGTGTTACGACTTAGGGGACGCTGTTGTGGGTGGTACTGAAGTAACCCTTTCTATGAACTTGTCAACGCATCAAGATTTAAAGGGTCCTCCTATAGGGTTGCTTTTAGCACCCCCGTCTCTTTTCCGAGGTTTGTGCGATGCGAGGTTTTTGTTAAAGTAGGTAGGTACCTAAGCAGCTACGAACCGTTACCGCGACAAGCTATCTGGGTATATACTCGATCTTCGGGATAGCATACTTGCACATCCAGAATACCTTGGGAAGCTAATTGGTCACATCGGATTTGGTAGTCGTATCTCGATGGCCTTTCTTGCTGCAGATTTGAGGTATTATTTCTAGCTATATGCAAGTAGGTAACCCGCGGGACTCATCCGCGGACAGATTGTGACTCGCCCAGCTTCACGCATCCAATAATCAGGTCTCCATGTCTATTCAGACAAGGAGTGTCTACGGTGCCTAATGAAGAAATACAGGATAGCGATCGCTATATTTTCTCATCCCCAGGAAGGTCATCCTTTGCGGTGATACATACTGGGTAGGTAGACGCATCTCGATCACATTGTCCGAGGCTGGTAGTATATTAAGCCTGCAACGGCACCATTAGGTAACATGTTCTACCCTTTGCTAAATCGGTGTACTCCAAATTCTTTGTGGGGTTGTAAACGAAGCCCGATTAATTACGGCACCAACTCAGCCGCATGTATGTTACCCATGCCTCATGTATGCTACCTACATCCTACATGTAAGCGAACTAGTGGAAAGTCTGGGGTACAAGACTATACTGGGCCTATGCTGGGCCTACGCTATGTATGATGCTATATTGAGGTCTTTTCCAAGCGCGGGGACCCAACGGGACATTAATTACCTAACATATACTAGGGACCCAGATGTGTCTCTATGTGGTTCTGTATATAGATCTTTGGCCTCTGTATTCTAGGTGTGCGCTATTGTGATGCTCATGTCTTGCGTATATACCTAACCTAGGTAGGTAGGTCTATAATAGAGAGAATATAATTGCTTCTATACCAAGTGCCTGCTATACGTTTTGTTACTTACCTAGGTACCTAGTGCAAGTTGAACGGTTCTTGGCTATCAATTTTATTGGCCCACCTGTTGAGATCTCATGAGACGTTATAGGAACTATACTTGTATGCTGTATATGTTGAAGTTTATCGTTAATATGCGTAGCACATTTATGTACGTTGCCGACGAGAGCATTGTTCTATATAGACCAGGCGTTGCCATTAAGCTTAGGAGCTAGAAGGTAGCTACCCATATTTGCCCGGAAAGTCTTTACCGTTAATTATATTCCATAAAGCCTCTACTATATGATTCTACTTCTAATTTGTCTAGATGTGTAACATTATTCACAACCCCAATTCATTCCTACCCTCCCTCTTCATCATAACCATCAGCACAGCTCTCATGCACACTGCGAAACTTCAAAGAACCCCTCCAGCTCGTCGAACGAGACCCCTAGGAGCTGCGATAGTCGGCCCCGCAGGTCATCTAGCGAGATCTCGGACATATCCGGGCTCAACAGGTGCTGTTCCTCCTTAGCGGATTTTACGGGTCCAGGTGCTGGCTTCTTCATCTGTCTGTCGCTGTATTCGCTTAGTAGATCCGGATGTTTTCTAATATTGAGAACAGGCTTCCGCGGGGGCTGCGGGAACATATCTAGCTTGATCTGGATGGTAGGGGAGCTAGGGAAGACGCTCTTATTAGACGTTATTGCCGTTGGGGGTGGAAGTGGTGGAGACATGGGCGGCATAGGGGATGGTTTAAGTTGTGGCCGTGGTTTTGGTTCCTCGATTACGTCGTCGGTGGCAATAGGAAGATCGAGGTCCGGACATAGGTAGCCGTCGTACTGCGGGATGCGGAACCGTGCCCCGGTAAGCCGGTTCCATACCCAGCCCTGCCCAGTGAAGTGGAAGTCTACGATTGTAGCCGTTGCGTGCTTACCCCCTGCGGCGACTTTCGGGCATATGCCGACGTCCTTGAGAGCCGACGCTAGCGTCTGAGGTCGGATCAAGTCCTTTCGAAGATCCTTGCGCGATGCCAGCCAGTCTTCCTCGGAGAATAGGCGCGATACACTATAAAAAATGTTAAGTATTTTTTGGTTCGTTATTAGAAAAAGTGCGTTATGGGAGTGAGGGCTTACTAGTCAACGGGTATTGAGTAGTGAGCGCGGTGTTTCGGCCGCAAACGGTGGAAATCCCAACTAAGCACCTGTTTCCACGCGATTCCGGCTGAGAAGTCCAAGCTCTCTTTTAAATGAGCAGGATTTTTAATCTGTACCGGTATCCAACCGCCAAAGATAGATGCGACGAAGCTATCTCCCAGCTCCATCTCGAGATCGGCGCCGTAAAAAGGTTCGCACAGATCCCGTGTGAGAGCCCGGCAGTCCTTCCAGTAAATGGCATGGCCGAGTCTGAAAAGCAAGAAGACTATCAATATGAAAATTCATATTCAATGCAAGAAATAAAGAGTAGGTAGGTAATTTACTCATGTAAGAGCGTAACGGCCGTCATGAACGCCGTTAAGAGATACTCCTCGCTCTGTTCCTTCCCCTCGCATCTCAGCTGGGCCAAGCGCTTAGGGAACTCTGCCGTGACTAAAATTGACAAGTTGCGGCGTCGACGGTTCTCGCATTTCTTATCCCACCGTCGTATGGTCTCATACTTATCAAGCTCATCCAGCGTCCGCCCGTTCCGTGGATGCCGACAAGTATACCCGGCCCATCCGCGCTCATGGAACATATCTTCGTCCAGTTCCCACTTTAAGGAATTCGACATCTCGCCCTTAAGCTTGCTCTCCGCGGTGCGTGTCCATCTGCTTTTAAGCTGTGACGAGGCCCATCCGGCACGATGGTGTCTTACGATAGTCTGTGGCGCCGCCTCATTGTCATCTACGTGAGCAGCGGAAGAATGCGTAAAACTACAGCGACAACTTGGTTTCCGACCGGGGTAGCCATTTACGAAGACGTCGTGGGTGAGAAAATCAGAGGCCCAGGGCAGTCCTCCGGCCTCTAGGAGTCGACTCGCAAGAATGAGCGGCTGTTTCAATTCTCTGCGTAGCTCTTGATTTGTATCTTTCCAATTCGAAAATACTGGATGGATTTTACCTCGTAAATCGAGTCGTCGTAGCTCCGTGGTTCCTAACTTTGTTTGTTAATTACACTCCGGCTCTTTTTGAACAAGATGGGATGATGGGATGAAAGTAAGTCTTAAGTACCTATAGCACCGCATTTCCGAAGTTCCTCCTTATTCCATCTCTTCGGATTTGAGCCGGGCTGCGTCGAAATGCGGCTATGTCGAGCTCTGGTTGTCTGCGGTGTCATTCTCGTCTTCTCAATTACTCAACAATCAACCGTACTGATCATTTAATGGGAAGAACGATCAGCATTTCGGACCATGGTAAATAAATTATACCCTTCGGAAGCATCTTTCAAAGAGTTTAACATTCCAACCGGGTTTCTAGGGAAGGGAGGGGGGCCTGGAATGGATAACCCTAATGTGTGGTCTATTAGTTGGTCGATTATCTATCCCTCCCCTCTGCTCCTTTGTCTAATCCGGCCGAGCCACGTTCTTGGAATAGTATGCCGTTCCAATAATATTCATCGTTATCGTCAATTCGTAGCCCTAGATAGGTCTCCTTAAATCTCGCATGCCTCTTAACTCTCGTACTCCATCTTCCTGTCGCCGACCACGTTCCAAAACTCCTCCACAAGCTCCTTTTGCCCGCTGGGCGCGCCGCGCACCGCGAAATATTTGCGCCCATCGATCTTGGGCTCCCAGTCCCCAGGGTTGCCGCTGACCATGATACCTCCGGCTTCGGCAAGTATCGCCCAGCCGGCGCAGACGTCCCACGCCCAGCAGCCGCCTTCCCAGTACGCGTCAAGCTGGCCCGCAGCTACGGCGCATAGGTTCAGTGCAGCGCTACCCATGCTTCTTATAGATTGCACCATGGCACCTCCAGTCTCCTTGCTTGCGCATAGCTTCTTGAAGACTTCCGTCTTGACCTCGAAATTGACGCCATCTCGGCTATTGCCCCATTCGCTTGCTAACATGCACGTATACAACTCCTTTAGAGGCGGGGGGTTCTTGGACAGCGGCAACTTGGCTTTGCGCCCTTTGCCACCCTCGAGTCCCCAGACGGCGCCCTGCGTTAAATAGGCACCCTGCCCGCGAACTGCGGAGTATAGCTTATCTTGGTAGGGGTTATACACGATCCCGACGGTAGGAATTCGGTCGACTGCGAAGCCTAGCGAGATGCAGGCCTCTGGGAAATTGTGTACGAAGTTGAGGGTGCCATCGATAGGGTCTACGATGAAAGTCGGGGCTGTGGTGACTTGCATTCCTGGCTTATACGTCTCCTCGCCGATGAAGGCGAAGGTGGGATAGGCCTTGGAGAGTCGCGACGAGACGAGGGCCTCGACGGCTTTGTCGGTTTCGGTGACTATGTCGGCGGCTATACTGCATCGTTAGTAAATGACGATGGAGGGGTAATGATGAAAATATACCATACAATTCAACTTAGTTCCCGTATCTATATCTTGGGGATTCGCAGATAAGATCATACGGCCGGCCTCGTGGGCCACCGATATTAGTGTGTCGTGGATCTCTTGCAGATTGAGGTCTGTCATGATGCTGGCCTTAGAGTCTCTACAATATTAAGTTTTAGTTGAGCAAAGAAGAATATCACGAAGCTTAGAAGCTCTAATTTAGGTGTAAGATCTAAAATATTTAGGTGGGGTAGCAATGGTTAGCGATGGTGTTAATGGTGTTAATAGTGGGGTTAATGATATTCGACTTTGACCGCATGTGGGAGAGCAAGGGTATACGATTGGTTGATATAGACTATAAGTACTTGGTATCTAAGTACCGATATACTACGTTCCTTGAGATATCTTGAACCTATAAGTTACTTATAGTTTCCCATTGAATTTCAATATCGGAGACGAGAATCAATATTATCCCTACTTCAGCTGAGCACCTCAATTACCTATATGGCAGTAATTTCTTTGTATTGGTATATTCACAAGAAGACTTATAAGAATATTATACATACCTACATGTAGGTACCTGGCATAGGCTCCCCTGACTAGTCGCTGTGGGGCTTAACTACGTGTAGCTCCGCTATTCTGACGTTGACGCCGCTGAGCCGCTGGTACGATTTATGAAATACAATGTACATGTTTTGAATAATTACCTACATAACACTGTCGAAGAACAGCTGCAATATCTCGGGTAGGGTATATCAAACATAGGTACCTAACCTAGGTATAACTATATACAGAAATAGACCTAGTTATTTATCTACTATCCTTAACTAGATCTAAACAGAAACCCTACCCTCAAAATGGCAACCGGCACAAGCAACAAGGGACAACTCCCATTTATCACGGTCCTGGGCTCTCTCAACATGGACCTAGTCTCCTACGTCCCACACCACCCCCTTCCCGGCGAGACTCTAACATCAACCCGCTTTGCCGTGTCCCCCGGCGGCAAAGGCGCCAACCAAGCCGTCGCCTGCGCCAAGCTCTCCCGGTCTTCATCCCACTCTACTGCCGCCGCCGACGACCCAACGGCCACCGCCCGCGTCCGCATGCTCGGCGCCGTAGGCCAGGATACATACGGCACCCAGCTGCTCTCCAACCTCTCGCGGCACGGCGTCGACGTCTCCGGCGTCGCCGCCTCCCCCGCTCTCAAGTCGGGCCTGGCCATCATCATCGTCGACGAGCCGACGGGCCAGAACCGCATCGTCTTGAGCCCCGAGGCAAACCACAGCCTCCTCTCGTCGCAGTTCTCGCAGCCCAGCTCTCTCGGGGCCCCGCTCCCGCACCTGCTGATCATGCAGCTTGAGATCCCGCTCCCGACGGTGGTCGCCGCGCTGCGCGCCGCTCGCAATGCCCACGTGCCCGTCCTGCTGAACCCGGCGCCGGCGCGGGAGTTGCCGTCCGACGCGTACGCGGGGCTCGCGCATCTCGTCGTCAACGAGACCGAAGCCTCGATTCTAGGCGGCGTGCCTGAGTCCGACCTCGACACCGAGGCGGGGCTCGAGGCCGTCGGACGGACGTTCCTATCGCGCGGCGTGCTGAATGTCGTCGTGACGCTCGGTGGGCGCGGCGTGTTTTACATAAGCGCCGATGGCCAGAAGGGTCTCGTACCTGCTGAGAAGGCCAAAGTCGTAGATACTACTGCGGCAGGGGATACGTTTGTGGGACAGTATGCGCTCGAGGTGGTGTCCGGGAGCTTCAGCATAGCCGACGCGGTGAAGAAGTCGAATCGCGCGGCTGCGAAGACGGTAGAAAGACTGGGAGCGCAGGACTCAATACCTTGGCGTGACGAGTTATGAAAAGATTAGAATATATATATACACTATGAAGACTTGAGAGGGATAAAACGAAGTAGAAAGTAGGTAGTCACTTCGAATTCTATAGAGCAAGAAGCCTTGTCCAACTAGACTATCCAAAAAGTTTCATCGATACTCTTATTAACGGAATTATTCTATAGTTACGTCTAATGCCATTCACTTTCTAATTCAAGTATTCACCACCAACCTCCTAAACTCCAACGCCCCTCCCGTTTACGTTTGTCACACTGCACCTCTTGTTTACCTGGTGGGCTCGGGGAACTAAGAGTGCTATCGTCCCTACTTCCCGGATCTGTATCGATCACCGACGGCACCAAGCTCTTCAGACTATCGGCACCTATAGACCTTCTATTGCGCACTGCAGTCTCCCGTATAATCTCCCGCTGCCGCTGAACTTCGGACCTAGACTCGGGCCGCGTTGACCCCGGGTGTATGGTTGCGTTGGAGTTAGGCGCCTCCACAAAAGTCGTAGCGGCGGAGAGTCGGTTGACTTTGCTTACGTGAGAGGCTGGGCGGTTGCCGGAGGACGTCCGGCGCAGTTCTGTCCATATTTTCCGGGCCGGGTCGGAGATTCTTTCCGGGGACAACCGCTTGAGACTAGCCTGCCGTTGGGGGACGGGAGGAGCTGTTCCTGTCCGGGTTGGTACTTGGAGGATATCTTCAATTCTGTCGGGATGTTCCATTCCTATCCATCTAACTGCCCTGTGGGAGCTCGGACGATTCGATATGATTCTTTGCATGGCTTCGTTGGCACGAATTGGTCCCCAGTGGGAAGCAATAATAGGAAATAAAGGATTGGTTATAGAAATCGGTCGAGGAGACCACGCAGACGTTGAAGTATGCTGCTTTATGGTCCCTATCACTGCCGTTTCTAATCGAGTTTGATACGTCGAAACATTGCCTTCAGCATCGTCTTCAGTAATATTGTCACCGAATGCAGGAAATCCCGAATGACAGTAATGAACCTTGATTTGCAGGTATTCGGTCTGGGCACTCCCCAGTTGGTTTTCAAGGTCGGCAATGAGACTATCAGGATCATCCACAGATGCTCTTGATTTTCTGGATTTTGAACTCCCTAGCCGGACACAGGCTAATAGGAGGAGGCTAGAGCCGGGGCTTAATGTCCTGTCGGCTCAAATGAGCGCGGATACCCTAGGGCGTGCCAGAGGAACATACCTGATCGTAGTATCACCTATAAGATCGACAATACTGCCTTCCGAGACTGGTAAAAGATCTATCCTTATGTTATATAGGTAGCCATATCTTGATAAACCCATGTCGTGATGGTGAACGGGTGTGAAAGGAACCTGGTCGGCGTCATATGTTGAGTCATCGGCCCGGGGATGGAACAGTCGACCCGATATCTCAATAGCTGCCCAAATATTCGATTGTCCATCTTCTAAAAATTTCGACTCCGATATAATGGAGACGTGCGGGACGAGTACGTAGGGATCAGGGAAAGTACCATCCAGTCCTTGGGCACTTGTGAAAGAGCGGCTATCGAATCTGTTTGTCTCGAATTCATTAGGATGTGTAGGAGGTATTGAATAGTCAGAATTCGACGACTGATCCCATGAACTGGTCGTTGCGCATCCGTTAGAAGGCTTGAGTATTGACTCATCTGGGGAGCTGCTAAAAGCCTGCAAATTATGCTGATAGTAAGCGGCTTTGGAAGATAGGGTCTTGCGAGTGGATAATGACCGTAGCCTCGAGAGAAATGTAGGAGATGTCGGTCGTCCAGCATATAAGCTTGATGACCGGCGAGATACTGAAACTTTTTTAGGTTTCGGAGTGATGGGATCCCAAGCACTATTCGACGCTGTGATCTGGTCGTTAACGGAGTGGGTTATTTGCATAAAGACCGAAATATATTACCAGTATTCGCGACAACGCACCCCGATTGCTCCCGAAAGCTTCGGTCGAGAACTGGGTCCTCAACACGAGTAGAAGGTTTTCTTATAATGGATCTACTCTGATATTTCCGATTTTTTACAATGGTTAATGGCCGATTAGGACCATCATCAACACTTTCGTTGCTGATCTTCCTAGGGGTGTAGCGGAGGATCTGCATTGACTTTCCTCTCTTTATTATATGCAGCGGCGATGGGATATCCATGCCTGACGACGGGCTATCTTGCATAGTGAACGGGCAACGGCCGAACAATAGACCCAAGCGACTCGTTTCTAACCTGGCCAATGAAACTACTCTCAATAGTCGTAAAACTTCCTCCCGTATTGTCTATAAGGCTGGTAGGGTGCGTTGGCGCCAGCTGTTCGCTTCGTGACTTTGATCGGCAGTTGCAGAGATGTGATATGAGATTAAACCCCTTTAAAATCGTTAAGGTGACAATCACAATCAGAACGGCCGGGATTAGAACAATGGCACAGATTATACCGGGATGAAGTTGTTCGGACATAGCCAATGCTTCAGTCGTTCTCAAGTCGCAGGATGGATATTGAATTCGAAATTAGGTTGTAAAAGCAACTGAATAGTAGTAGGATTACGAAAATAATACCAGATACCTCATATGCTGGAGGATTGGTGGTGGGAAGTGAAAAATAGAAATGGAATGTATATCGTGCTGGGTATCAAGAACTAGAAACTAAATAGAAAAGCCATCCTCGCCAGAGCACAATATAAATGCGCCTTCCACTAAATATATATAGGCAAGTCCGAATCAGGAGTCGTGATTCAAGGTTCGTAGAAGATCATCTTTTATAGCATCCACGTCACTGTCCTCCACATTCAGAAAGCGAATCTGAGTGGCCGGGTATTAGTAGCTGTGCATGCTTACCTCCTTGGGTACTCAAGGTGCAAACAAAGTGAATAGGGGTCAAACTTACAACATCGTCAGCAGCACCCACTCCACCAAATAAGACAGGTTCGGACAGACTTGCAGTCACAGCTTTCTTGACCCTTTCTTCCCATACACCTTCCCAATTCCATTCCCCTGGCCTCCTTGGAGAATCGGGGGTCTCTTTAGATACAGGCTTGGCAACTGTCGGGTTAGAGGTGTCGGAGAATTCCTTCCCATTGTCAATGCGATATGTCCGCCAAGCATGCCAGGCACCGGGATTTCCGGCAGCCTCGAGAGGGATAGAGTCCAACACGTCTTCGTCGCTGAAGGTGCTACGTATATATCGAAGGACCTCATACGCAGAAATTTCCTTTCTATTCGTCTCGGCAAACCCAGGTGATGTACCAACAGCAGACCCCTTAGACCCGGGCGTGCCTGCACTACTCATCGACGGAGGAGGTGGTCGATGTGGCGTATGCTGTTCATCCTGCTGTCCGCTAGACTGCCGACCACTACCACTACCAGTATTTTGGCCCCGGCTTGAGCGCCTAAACCAGCCGGGGAATCCATGCCTCAAGCTAAAACCTCCGGGCGGTAATCGCTCCGCATCGGTTGCGCTTACGGTACCGTTATCGTGAACGTCGGTCGAATACATGTACGTGCTCAGAGGTGTAATTAAGGGGTGAAACATATCGGTCGAGAAGGTAACTAGTGGTGGTAGTCTAGGATATAAGTCGGGAAAGGAGATCTGGAATCGTAGCACGGCGGGAGCATAAGGACCTTTTACCCATCGATTAGAAACCCCTGAGCGCTGCGACGATTATGCGAGTATCCGAAATGCTCACCATCCCGAACGAAAAGCACTCCGGACCAAAGATTAGGGTCGCCAGGAGTAAGGCTTACAAAAACGCCTTCGGGGTACGTCTGTTTAAGTCCAGCGCTATAGTTAATAGTCAGCTTTGGATTCAGCGGATAGCAGAGTTGTTATAGCAGAGTTGTTATAGTAGAGGAGTTATAGTAGAGGTGTTATAATAGAAGTGTAGAGGTGTATATAAGAACGCGTCGCGTACAACCCGACCAAGAGATGCTGTTTTCTCAGCGCTGGTAGCGCATTAAATTTAGAGGAGGGCATCTTATCACCTCGCAGAGCAGATTCAATGTTGAAGATGGAAGAAGCAACTGAGACGTTGAGACATCTTGGGTCTCTAGTCCTTTATGCGTCGCCAAATGGCTGTGCTCAGCTAAGCGTAGGGATATCGTTAGTACCTACATAGGTTAGGTAGGTACCTAGGTAGGCATTATAAGCTCTTATCGATAGCCATCTACTTCTAATCTAAGATACATGTATGTATACCTCAGGTACGGATACTCGGTGTCTGAGCTGCTTCATTCCGTCTGTCTGCTTGGTTCAATTCATACCCCACTTGCCGAAATTAGGCATGTACTTCGCAATGTTGCCATAGGTAATCGCCATCGCCATTGCTATGCCATAATTATCACGTGGAAATAAGATTTAAGATTGGAGCGGCGTCCTTCTTAGATCCAAGTCCCGAGTATCTGGGTCCTCCAATATCTGACGAGCAATCTCACGGCAATCCCACTACTATACATACATAGTAGATATCAAATGCGCGTAGTTATAGCGTATACCTTACAAGTTTCATGCAAGATCACAGACGATGTCTCAACTAAAGCATGACATGCAGAGGGAAAAAAGGATCGGCGACTACCCTCATTAAATATATATGATCAACAAAAGGCGAAATGATTCTCCTACCCACCAGCCTAATGCCGACATACACTTGTCGCCATAGGACAACCCCTCATTAGCCGGCAATCAAGAGGAACGCCCCCACCCCTGTTTAAGGGTTATGGATTCCACTTCTAGACTTGCCTGATTCCTTCGCGACCCTCGGGATAACTATCTAAAGAAACACGGCAGAATGTCCGGCTCGCTATTAATGGCGGCCCTACCTAGGAGCCGCTCTTCATTAGGGAGAGGTTACGCCTATGGTGTCCTCACCTGCTGTCGTATTTCAAATACCTAGGTATTCTCTGCTTCAGTAAACGACAGACTTCGTTACACTATAACACACCATAACACACCATAACACCCCATTTTACATATCCTTATTCTTAGTCTGGCTAGTCAATATGTCCGATTATAGGGATTTGCGGATATCCGTCATCGGCGCGGGTGAGTTATATAATCTAGACATGCGATTAAGAAGAAAAAGTAAGAAGCATAGCGACTGATGTCACTTCATCTTAGGTATGGGCGGTCTCGCCTGCGCCCTTGCCTTTGCTAAGAAGGGGTTCAAGCACGTCGACGTGTATGAGACGGCTTCGAACTTGGGATTCGTCGGAGCCGGGATCCAGTTGGCCCCAAACATGGCCCGGGTGTTAGACCGTTGGGGCTGCTGGGACGAGATATTTGCCGAGGCTACTAACATCAAATCCTCAAGCATCCGCGAGGGCTCTTCGAACCGTGAACTTGTACACGTCGAAATGCCAGACATTGCCGAGAAGTACGGATACCCTCACTGCACAGGACATCGCGCGTCGCTAGCTGGTGGCTTATATGAGGGATGCAAAAAAGAGCCAAGCATCAAGTTCCATTTTTCGACGTCGCTCGCCGACGTAACATCTTTCGGTCCGGGCAAGACGGTGTTCAAGGTGCAGCCACGTAACGGCGACCCGTACGAGGTGGAGACCGATATCCTACTCGGCGCCGACGGCATCAAATCCACCGTGCGGTCCGCTCTGCTCCGCACTCTAAATCTTAGTGGCGACGTCGAAGACACGGGACAGGCCGCATACCGGATCATGCTCACGCGGTCCCAGATGGAACATGACCCGGAGCTCCTTGAGCTCCTAGATGCCGATGTCGCGCTGCGATGGATAGGCGAGAAGCGGCACATCGTAGCATACCCTATTAGCAACAAGACCATCTACAACTTATCAACGTGCCAACCGGATGTCAACTTTGCCGAAGCCCCAAGTGTCACGTACACGACACGCGGTAGCAAGTCTGCCATGCTAAATGTATACGCGGATTTCCACCCCGTCGTGCAAAAGATGTTAAACATGGTGCCCGAAGGTGAGGTGTGCGAGTGGAGGTTGCGTTCGCACAGCGCCCTTGATACCTGGATCCTTGGTTCTGTTGCTCTGGTCGGTGACGCTTGCCACCCCACGCTACCCCACCTTAGCCAGGGCGCTGCCATGGCCATCGAGGACGGCGCCGTGTTGGCAGAGGTGGTGAGCCGCGCACCAGGAGGCGGTTCAGATAGGGATGCTCTTTCCAAGGCTCTCAAAGTCTACGAGCTACTGAGGAAGGACCGAACGACGATACTGGTCGACCTAGCCGCGTCATCTGCACGGTCGCTACACCTAGGCGAGGGTAAAGCGAAGGAGGAGAGGGATAGACAGTTCGCGATGGGCATGAAGAAAGGAACACCTATTCCGGATAAGTGGGCCAGTCCCGAGGTTCAGCGCATGATCTACTCATACGACTGCGTAAAGGACGCCGACGAGAGGTTCGACGAGCTGTACGCTACGCTTACGGGTGAGGCTAGTAGTCATGCAGATGGCCAGGCGAATAGTTGCACGAACGGGCATGCAAACGGTGTAACCGCATAGAAGTTAGAGTCTAGTTTTACCGCATTGTATAGAGACACGAACATGATAGATAAATGTAGCAGTAGCGAATACAATGGAATTGACTTGACGCGATTCCCGTCGTAGACTGCTCGGAAATAGTATATCACCGTATAATTACAAAAGAACCAATTCCGTAGGACCAAAAACGCCATGCTTCCTTCTGATGCGTATCGTATCATCTCCCGGCCTCTTTCCCCTTGATAACATCTCGGCTTGTGCCAAGACAAAAACATCAAACTGGGAAATGTCTCCACTTCACTTCACTTCACTCGACTCCTTTCCCTTAAAACAGACAATCCAGACAGCAACAGCAGGCAAGCGCACCGAGCAGCATGCCCAGGCAGCCGTCGCGTGAGTCGCCCTGCTGTTGCTGGTTCTGGTATTGGCCCTGAGGCGCGTAGCCTGGCTGTTGGTAGTATCCTTGCTGCTGTGGGGGGTACGGGCCGGCCGGATAGCCACCCTGGGGCGGCGGCTGGCCGTAGTTCATGCCCGGTTGCTGCTGGTAGTAGGGCTGCTGGGGAGCGCCGTAGGGCCCTTGCTGGTATGAAGCTTGAGGCGCTTGTGGAGGAGGCGCGTAGGCCGGGGGGTGATCGGCTTTGTCGGCCATGGCGACGATAGAATATGATGTCGAGGGTAGGGAGGTGGGACTCTTAAGGTGTAGCTCGTAGGGCTCGGATCGGATCGTATAGATCTATAGATCTATTTGCACTTCGATCCGATGGACAGGGTTCGTCTGAGTGCGAATTGTAAAGATGGTCGATCGTTCTGGTGAGTAAGTCGACTTGATAGGACGAACACCAAGGACGGAAGCGTGTATGAAAGGTAGAAGATTTTGGGGTCGAGGGTTCTTTTTTGCCTGGTACAAATAATGGACGGCGCTCGGAAAATCGGCTATTATATTTGTTGGCGCCGAGCCTTGGGCGATCAAAGGGTTGGCTTGGAGATGTGGCGGAGCGTCAGGGGGACGCGTGGATGGAGCAAAGTGAATGGCTGATCCAGTATTACGGCTTTACGGCTTAGCGACTTAGCGGAAGAAAGGCACGATCTTGGCAGATAACTATTATTTAGTAGAAGAGGTTCGGATTAAAAAGAAATAAAAAGAAATAATTACTACAGCAGGAAGAAGTAGAGGAGGTGAACAGACTCGGATGCCTCCGTCGTGGGATGTTTTAAGAATTGTAGCTCAAACAAACTGCGTCACAGCGCTTAGGTACTATACATGCAGCCCCATAAATTACTTAAGCAGATACTATCTAGGTACCTAGGTAGACTCGAAGGCTCAACAACTTTCTTAAAGGTCTTATTCCAAAGAAATCATAGTGAGTGATAGATGCATAAGCACGTCCAAGTAGGTAGGTAATTTCAATCAATTGTCGGTTAAGAAGATAATGTCCCTCTTTGTGCATAAGAGAAAGTATATTTATTTACTAAAAGGCAAAAGTTCGCTTCTATGAATCAATAGGATTCAATAGTATTCGTACTATCCGAATAATTATTATAACCCAAATGCGACCAAGTTATCGGCAAACTTCATATCATTCTTCTTCCTTAACAAGCCGTAACTCACCCATTACCTATGTTAGGTAGGTAGTTTACAATGATCATACCTATATCAAGAAATTTCATTAATACAGCTACTTTCCGACCAGACGAGTTGATCACTACCACGAGAAAACCTTCCAATGAGTGAACTTTCTTTACTATTACCGTCCATCGTGGCGATGCGACTAGAGCCTCATCTACCACCCTTGCAGCCAACATCCTCTCCAGAGGACGTATCTTCGTCGTCTAAGCTACCCTTCGTCACACTAACATTTGCCACTTCGCTTGATTCAGCGCTATCCCTCGGGCCAGGTATTAGGACGGCTCTTTCAGGTCCAAAATCAAAAGCTATGACCCATCATCTTCGCAGTCGCCACGATGCTATCTGCGTTGGGGTCGGAACAGCTATAGCCGATGACCCAGGGCTGAACTGTCGTCTCGCGGCTGATGCTGCGCCCTTGGAGACTTCGCCGACCGCCGATACAGCTGGCGTCGGCGCTCTCTTAGGGCTTGCCTCCATCTCAACCAAGCAATCTGTGATCGATGAAACTAACAGCGCCATGACTGCGCGTCACCCTCGACCCATAGTTATCGACCCAAGATTACGTTGGGATTTCACTTCCGAGAGCAAAGTGATGAAGTTAGCTCGGGCAGGCAAAGGCTTGGCTCCATACATCATAACAGCTATACCTAACCCACCTGAAGATAAGAAGAAATTATTACAAGGCCATGGCGGGAAGTTCATCGTCCTAACCCAACCTCAAAATACCGTATCTGGTGTGGGTCCGGACAATCGTCGTTTCGATTGGCGTGCCATCTTAGCAGCCGTACGAAACGAGGGGCTACAGAGTATCATGATCGAAGGCGGCGGCGAGGTGATCAACTCACTTCTTTCTCGGGAAAATTCACAGCTAATTGACTCGGTTATAATAACTATCGCGCCCACTTGGCTCGGTCAGGGGAGTGTTTTCGTTTCTCCACCTCGAAGTGTCAATCCTGGCGGTAGCCCGAGACCTGTAGCTCGGCTTTCAAACATAACATATATGCCCCTTGGAGAAGATCTAGTCCTATGTGGAAATTTTGCATCCCAAGAATAATACCTCTGGCTATGCTAATGGTCCTTTATAAGGTTCTGAGTGCGTCGTGCTTGATGATCATGTGGCTCCAAATACTATTTCGACATGATGATACTTATCTTCCCGTGGAGTTGTCTCAAATCTTCTCCAGCGTTGGGTCCTTGATATCTTGGGTCCCGATCTTTCATATATCGGTTTATTTAAACTATAAACTTATCAACAATGTCAGGTATCAAGGAACTCAACATGCGGACGATATTACCATCGAAACTACACGTCTACATGCGGGACGAAACTAGCCAAAACTTTCTAGGCCTTAGCTATAGGACATAGATAATGATCTTTACGGACGTGACCTATATGTTCTTTTTGGAAATACTACCTATCTAGGTAGTTATCTATCTAAACTCGGATTGAATCGCTCGTATTAGACTCTATCTATCAAGTAGTTATAAGAGGCATGGTGATAGTACCTTTACCAATATTTTCGCCTAGAATTCCAGATAACACCTTCAACCCAGTTCTTCTCGTGGTATTATATTCAAGAAGTTGTATTTTATAAGTAGTATAAGCCAGATGGATTTAGGGAATATTCCAGCTAAGATACGATATATATACTACAACAACAACCCCTTTCCTTCACGTACGACCATAGGATCTAGAAAACTCGGGATCCCGTCCGCTCTCCCCGTCGATAAACTGGTTACCGCCGGATTAGTAACTGGGTCGGTGACGACCAGTGAATCCCCGGTGTTGTACGTTTTATTTTTCATTTTTTTATAGAATATTTTCCATCCCGGATCATTAGGAGAGCTTGGGTTAATGAAATAGGTACTTGTTAAGAGCAGAGGGAAAAGTTGCCATGGGAAGTACTTGATTATTCGGAATTATCATGAGGTGGACTTAGAAGGCATTTGATAACTCCGTCGTTCCGCAAGGAATTCAACCTGGAGTTCAGAAGCCACTAACTACACGTACGAAGAATATCATTTACTTTCGGTTTCCCTTCCAGAGTTCTAACAGGAATGAACATCTTTTATACCTCTTTACGATGTTGGTTCAGCTGGGAGTCAAGATGGATGCTTTTATGCCAGGGCTGGTAGTCGGGACTCGGTCTCCACTAGGCTCAACAGTACTATGGAGCTGATATACCTTTTAGCTTCTCTCTATGCTATAGACATATCCTCCAGATGTATATGGTCGAAGGTAGTCATACAGATGTGCAATGCTTCATATTAGGTAGGTTAGGTAACTTCTGATCAGTTGTACTAAATAGGTACGGCGTCTTTCTAGACAGTTATTACAGTGCAATCCAACAATAGAAAACCAAGCTTTGCTTCTATATAAAGGACTGTGGGTCTAACTAGGGCGCTGAAACGGTAGATATATAACTGGGTACCTATTTATCTAATATATCCCAGGGTAACCCCCAGGCGATATCATGAGGTGGAGCAAGAAGCAAGGAAACAACTTCGTTGTTCCGCGAAGAACTCTAAGTTAACTATGAGAGCCTACGGATATACATACTAGAAGTGTTCTTTACTCTAGATGTCTCATCTAGAATGCTAACAGGTGAGCCTTATAAGTATGACCCGAAGAGGTAATGTTATATTGGCATAGAAGATCCTAGTAGTTATCTATATAGTTATCTATATGTAGAACCCACACAATACACCTCGATACCCCGCTCGACTCCTGTATATTGGCTTTACAGTTATATATGTAGCTATCTCATAGTGCTGCCTCATATTAAGATAGTAGTCACAAAGTCATGATGTACCCACATCTAAGAGAAGTAGCAAAGTCAGAAACTATTAGAAAGTTCACGGGGAGACTATTACGATATCTAAATAGAGAAATCGCTATTTTATCAGTGGTCTCGTTTCAGATAGGTTTATAATTTCTATTGTATGTTCGCATCATTGCCGAAGCCAAGGCGAACATCTAAGTAATAGTTAGGCAGACTAAGGGCACCTAAGATTTGGTTGGAGGTGATATACTACGAACATAAAACGATCTAAAATATCAGAAAGAATTTTCACACAATATAGATAGTCAATTGCTTTCGAGATCATGTAAATAAAAGTATATTGATGTCTTCTTAAGCTACCCGACGAGCCACCATGCGCCCTGACCACCTACACCAGATTTGAATTACTTACTTAACTATAAGAATTTTCTAGCGTCTTTCTAAACTTGTTATTATATCTCAAGTTACCATCATCGTTATCATCACTATTGCCGTCAGTTTATAAAAGCCCCTTTAGATACCGCGTCACTACACTGACAACATCACAACATCACATGCGCTATTAGCGAAGGGAGAGTCTCTCTGTAACACCTCGGTACAAGATCTGTGTACCCAAGGCAATAATGACTCACGAAAATGATGCTCGGGTGGTGGCATAGGAATGACAATGCGCCCGACCTTGCCGCTTGCGCTGGCATTGTTGTCGTCACTTTACGATCAGCGGCGGTGTAGTTGTTGTTGGTCATAGCCGCATTGAAGTTAAGTTGCATACGAAGCAAAAGCTGAGTTACGCAGCGTTTCGCTTACTATTCCCCAAGAGATATATATCAGAGATATATTGGTTGGGAGTTCGGCCCGCCGTATGCTGTGTCCGGTGACAGCCTCGGGTTATCGAAGTGACCTGTCTTGTACTCCTCTCCCTCGGTAGCAAACATGACCCTGTGGCGCTGGCGATGGATATAACCACGTTGATGGGAATAGAGACCCTACGCCCGTCACCGAAGACCTGGAAATATTGGCCGAGTTGCAGCATTGCTGCCTTACCAGGCCTATGTCGATGCTTGGATCCTATACGCTATACGGCATCCCCCACGCTCGCGCCAGCCCTATACGTCAACACGCTCGAGTACAGAGTCCCGAGGACACACACACGCATACCTCGAGTAGGAATGTGGGCGAACGTGCATATGCACAGAGTATCAGATAGAGATATAAAGGGCTTGTCCTAAGGCTGGGATAAACCACCCAACAACCTGTAATGTAAATATGTATGTTACCCGCCTGATGGTCAGCTTACGCAATACCTACTGCATATAGAGCTATCATTCAAGCATCCACCTAACCCCGACTCTCGCAACCGGATAGGTATGCAAAGTGGGACGACGGAATGCAAGACATGAAGATCGTATTGGTTGCTGGGAGCGAACTGCCCCGGGCCGATCCAGTAATTGGTTTCTATCGCCTGCATCGGAGGTCGTGCGTTAGCGCTCATCCTCCCCATGCAGATCTGACGACGAGCTCGGGACCCCTCACCCCTCGTCAGCTTTTAGCGAGCTGGATCCAGACTGTCGGTTGCATCTTACTAAGTTCCCGTGAGTAGGAGGTGGTATTCGAACGTTCGAAACGTAGCAAAGGCCCGCGGCCCGATCCCGCTTCCATTCTCTAGTGGTCCGAAAAAGAAAAGAAAAGAACACATGCATACCTAGTAATGGTAGCTAACACCTTTTCTTATTCCCGCCCCTTTCGTCTTGACGATCATGTGGCTCGGGATTTTACAATACGAGGTCAAACCCATGCTCTATTGGGACATGGCAGAGCGACGAACCCGGTTCTATAGAAATCGATGTAGGATTTTTCATACCGTCCGGCATGGTGCTGGTAACGATGCCATGCCGTAGCAGCCCTTGTCGTGCCTGTCTCTGGTCAGAAGTATAGGTAACTTACAAGTGCTCCATACGCCCGAGGATTATTGCTCGATTACTCAGATGGCATTCTGGATTCCGTCAGCCCAGATGCTCTAAGTCCTATTGCAGAAGCAAGACTATGTGACACCAAGTCGCCCGGAATCTTATGCCGTATGTGGCTTACGAGCGCCATGGTACGCGAGACGCAGCTCGCAAACAATTGTATACAGCCTTGTCGCCATCAGCTATACTCGGGGTTTGTTGCTAACCTCACCATTCCCGAGGAAATGAAGTCTGGTCAGCTTATATCCTGTTTCCGAGCTTCAACTGACTGCACATACCCCGCGAGTAGACTACAATAGGCTTGCCCTACCCGCTGCGGGGAAGCAAAGCGGCATTAGCGTAGCCAGGCTGCACGTATCACCTAAAGCTCGCTTCCAGAAGAAGCAGATGATGACCCCGTTCAGGGTTCAATATCATATGGTTGCTGACAGTCTACCCAAAGAAGTCCTCCCACCCGGCCGTCAGCCTTAAGTAGAGCTCAAGTATATACTATGTATCATGAACATCGACACCGTTATGGCGGTGAAGGTGACGTAGCGTCTATAGTGGTACGGGAGGTCGTATCAAGGCTCCAAGGGTTCGAGGGTTTAGGAAGGAAATGTTCGAAGGAACTCGTCATATATCTCACGTAACACTATCAGTTCGTACGTTATCTATAGGAGAACCGGCAGCCGAAGTAAGTGCCCGTATCATATAAATACCTACGTACGGTGGAGAATGAGCTCTACTAATTCCCCGATAGGATGGTCCTGTACGTGCTATATTACCATTTTCCCGGATCTCGGTACAAGCCGGCAGCCCCTCCCCACGGAAATATGAGACACAATATAGAAAATGAGACATGCTTTAAGTTACCGTTTGCCTTACTAAGCTTGTATGTATTGACCAAGTCTTTTGCGAGGACTCAAGGAGTTGCTTTTTAAGAGGATGGGCGATTAATTTGTATCTCGCCTTATGTTGTGCCGTATTATTCTACTACCCTTATGACGCACCGAAGACACGCACTCGAAATATAAGCCAACAGGATAGAGCGTACTACACATGTAAGATTGAAAGATCATGAAAGTATATCTAATCGTCTTGCACGAGACCTTTTATCTATTTATCGAGTCGTTTTTGAGTATCCGTTTAACCCCACCAACCTATATTATGATTGATATAGGTTTACTAGAACTGACTAGGTTAGCTAGAGGTATTGTGCTATTAAGATATTATAGAGGCGATTTCTTTCGCAAACACTGTCTAATAGCCTGGGTTTAGAGAAACACAAAATTTAAGTGGTTAACTAGAGCGAAAAGACGATGTAACTAACATTTATGATTAGTTAAATGTAAGGCCTAGGTTATAGTAATCGCTATTTTCAGTACATAAGCAACATATTCTTATTAGAGTTATCTTATTAAAATGGTAGTTGACATGGTTCTAATTAACGTCAACTTTTTTTTTCTTTAACTACCTCATGAGAGAGATGGAAATGTAAGTTAAGTAAAGCCAACTTATAGAGTTAGCAACTAACCCTAAACCTATTCGAAAGAGTATAAGAACGTCACAACTAAAACGACACATAGACAGATAAGTAGCAGGCTACCGAAGCCTAACAGGGTTACTGAGGGTTACATAGTACTAGCAACCATCGCGGGTCGGAACGATGTGCCTACCCCTGCTATGAGGGCTAAACTCTAGTCCAGCCCAGATCTACCAAAGTGCGAGCCTCATACTATGCAGAGTAAGCCTCCTCCGCCTCACTTGAGGCTAGAGCCTTAATAAGCCGTATCAGGCCACCGCCTCGTTGAGCGAGACCAGCATGCTTAGTTGGCTATGACTTCCATGGATATACGAGTTGAAGCTAGCTAACGAGGCATGCAGCGACTAAAAGGCCAAGGGGGCCAAGTCGCGCGCCGCTAGGAACATACGATCAGCACAAAGGTCCTCGAGACGCCAAGACTCGAGTCAATGTGTATTCTAGGTTTCTCCAGCTTGTACGGAGCCCGAGTAGTTCGTGCGTGCGTATGCATGTGGAGAAGGGAGGGAGACAGGGAGTGGAGATTTGAATACTACCTAAGTAATGTAGATACGCTATAGCAGAAGTTGACTAGGGGAAGAGAAATAAAGGTGGGCACTCCCGCGACTACAGTCTTATATCAAATATTGGTTTCATATAAAAGAGATCTAGCAGTCCAATCTTTTTTATTGGTACGGGTTATTTATAGTCTATATACGCAATAAGCTTATCGACCTCGTAATAGAACCCAATTCATCTATTGTCGAGAAGCTAGGCAATTCTGTAAATGGCTAGTATAACCTACTTATATGTATACGAACCTCCTTTCGTCCGCTATATGGCGGTGGACTACCTAAAGCTTCGGTGATCCCTTGTTGAATAGCTGGCTGTATACATGCATAGTCCTCTCAAAGTGCGGTGTGGCGAGATCCGTCCCATGTGGGCATTTTCCGAGTATCTACCTGGGTAACTTGGTTCTCTCAATGGACGGCGCCATAGATAGTCGACACGGTGGCTTAGGAAAGTCTGATAGTCATGGCATTTCGGGAACGCCTCCGACGGTAGCATTAGCTCGCAACGTTGTCTGCCTATGAATCGTTCGATGACGTATCTAATGATGTGAGCTACGTGTAGCATGGGCCATAGGCTTGGGGGTCTCTGTTACAAAGCGTATGGCCTATGAATAGGAGATGGAAGTATCTAGTACAATGATGGTATGTATGTAGGTAGATATCCCCGAAACATTTCTCATATTAACATTAAGATAGTACGACATAGTATGGCTAACTAAGTTGAGGTAGATAATGACATTATTTACTAATAATATTTCATTTCATAAGGAAAAAGTCTTGACAACTTCTTGCATATCGAATAGCCTAGGCAATACGATATATCTTTCTAATAATATATCTAATATATCTAGTGATGAAGCACTATTGAACTACCTGGTGTAAAAGGTGGTCTCCGATCATTACCCACATTCAGATCAACCCGGGATACATGAGACAGACGCTCATAGTTATACCGCGATCACCGCCAATGCAGCATCATGCCATTATGACCTCCTTCTCCCTTCTTCCTAAGAATAGCGAGGCGTCCACATGTCACCTAGAGGCATCATGCCCAGAAAGCTGCAGAGTTGGCAAATATGGGATTGGGTAAAGTTGTCGACAGAGGGGTGAAACTGCCAGACCAGTCGCCGTGTTCCGGTCACTTCCCTTCCTTAGATGCATTCACTTTCGAGAGAGAGGGAGAGAGAGCTAGCTTAATCGCACCAATCTCAAGAGGCTTTCAACATGGATTAGTTGCTAGGTAGTCTACGTTTCTGAGCTATCGAGGTACGGTTATTCTGTGGATCTGCGAATAGATACCTAGTACTATTTTCTTGGTCTGAGGATTGATGAGAAACCTGCGGGCTGCTGAACCGGAAGCTACTGGACGAACCGGTGCGGATGTTGAGGAGGCGCTTTTCGATAATGTATACCACAGGATCACACCCCTTCAGAAGGTGTAAAATTCGGTAAAAGATTGTACATCAAGGCTTCGTCCATATACGCCCAAGTATTGTGGAGGATGATGTCGAAGTACTGAGTATCGCTGCCCAAATTTCGAAAGATCTGCGCCAATTATAGGAGACATAGCCTCCGCTCATGAACTATGCAGTTGTTGGGCTTCCAGTGGCGCCGCACGGCTCGCCAAATCTTGCCTTCACAACAACGAGGATTTTGTGGCCGTTCTGCCCCAGCTACCACGCGAGTAAGATTCGCCCACACAGAGCAACTTACAAATTAACCCCTCTGGTAGATTGCCGAGTTGATCAACACCACTTACAACCTGGCGGGAGTACATGTTTGCGGGTGACGGCTAGGACATGCTATAGGTCTGTTATAGGTCAATATACGTTGGTTGCCGTTGATGTGGGGATCTAAGAATGGGACGTCGATGAACAGGCTCGGATCATTAGGCCACAAATCCTGCGCATAAATCAAGTCGCAACAAATGTCAGTCACGAGCCAGTTTGTTGGGGAGGTGCAGAAGTGCCAGATCACTCTGAATGCCAGGTAAGATAGAGTATGTCATAGAGTATGTCTCTAATAGTCGTCGGGCGATTCTCTGGATGGAATGGACAGGCCACCTGCAAATCAAGATTGCAGACCAAGCTTATCTTGTCTGGTCGATGATATCCAATTGGTCCTTAGCTTGAGATCACAATGTTCGAGACTGACTAATTCCTCTTGTCCTCAACGCCTGGAAGGGTAATACATGTGCCTCCTTGGGGGATCTCATTAGGACCCCACGGCTGCGAGGCTTTAATTATGATGAGCGCGGGGAAGAAATCTCGTGTCAAAAGCTGGAGCCGTGCTGGGGACGGCTTATGCTTCTGTCATAAATGACAGGACACATTCGTGGACCCCTGAATAGATAACCTACCCTAATCCTCCGTGGTAGAACCCTAGTCATTTTGTTATGAGGCCGCGTGGCTTACCCAGCTGCATGCAAGGGGTCTTAGACACCTGAATCGTCGTGTAACCAGGCCAAAGTGATAATATCACCGTCAGGACGAGGCTCTCGATAGAGGGATATTCTATGATGCTTCTCCTTGAAGCGTAGTAACTGCTTTGGTCGAGACTAGTTCATGGCTATCTCTTGCCCGGTATTAACCTGTATTGGAAAGGGATGTAAGAAAGGAAATCATCTGTCCGTATATGGTATCGCCGTTGTACTTCAAGTAATTAAGGCTAAGTTAAAGTGCTTACCTACCTACTCCTTACAGATTTAAGAAGCGGCCCGTGCCTCTTCAACCCCTAAGGTCGGTAAGGCAAAGCCATTTGGAAAAGAGCACTTATCACTTATTAGGTATTTACTTGGCCTTGGCCCTCCCCCCACGAGTATTCAATATTATCGATACTCAACCTCGGCCCATTCCAAAGTTTCTATATATCTGGTTCAGCATCGCTGCTTATTGTAGTTAGATACATCAGAACCAAGCTTAGATCGTATCGAAATAGGTATTGTAAGTTTAGGCTTATTTGGAATTCTCTCACTTCTAATACTATGCAACTTGTTGTGGTTAGGGAAACAAACCAGTTGTAAGCGGTCAATGTGCTAGGGCAAGGCTTGACGACTTGTCATTCGCCTTGCAGATTCTCACAGTGTACCTAGACAACTCATCACGCGGGGTTGTTTATTATTGTCCTGCGTGATTAATACCCCTTGTCTACCTGTCTAGAAATATTTTATCGCCCTCGCAATGACGCACATGGTGTAGAGTCCGTCAAATCAACAATGCAGCTGTAGCATCAGGGACAAACCCAAGCTGCCAAAGAATTCTTCATACCATGAAGGCAGGGTATTAACGCGCCCGTGTAACGCGGGTGCGAATCTGCGAATCCCGGGAGCCCCGGCGCCTTGGTATTTTTCCTCCAGTGTAATCTGTCTCACTAGAAGGTCGCAGTAACGGCGCGTGATTTGCAGAAGGGTGAACTAAGCCACAGTGTCGAGGGTACATATATCAAAAGTCGGGACAACTTCGATAGAATGTTGGCTCGCAGATAGAGGATATGCACCTCTAGGATAAGCCTGATCACTTTGTTGGCATATGCCGGTAAACAAACATAGCTCGCTACACATATATACTATATGCGACGCTCGTAGACTACGGTTGCCTATTATTCATAATTATTGTGTAACATTATGTACCTTTTGGTTTGAACAGAGGTTGGTCGCTAGGATGGACCTCGCATATCGTACACTGCATCTGCATGGCGGGAGGTGCGTAGATCGGATTCGAACTCCGGCCCGGGAAGTTGTTGCCCAGTAGTTTGACCTCGGGTCGTGGCATAAAGACAGATATTCGTCGACGCAATGTCCGTCCTAATGGACGCGATGGGGTCGAGATAAGTAGACGATCTGCGTGTAGATAGATAACCCTTGCAGGGATGCGGTGATGCGAAGATATGAATATTGTCCATCATCATTTATCCGTGTAGCACAACTAGCTGGATATGTATCGACCTGCAGTTGAAAGAAAATGATGGTTGATATAGATATAGTCCCTAAGTTGCCTTAGACGGTCTACAAAGTGAGTAGTACATCGTCGGCCATAGATATCAAAGTTGGTATGCTGAAGCTGAAATTGCGGCTACTGGACAGTGCCAATCGATGCTGTGGGAGGTTGCGATCCGATGCCTGTCAAGTACCATGGTAGGAGCGGCATGTGACCATCCTACCAAAGCCGGGAACCGTTGTTGACGTTGGGACGTTGAGATATGCGGTAAGCTGACTAGATGGTAATAATTCGGGTCGCCGTGCCTCATTAGGACAAAACAAGGGTTCCGTAGGAAAAAAGAAATTGTATCATGAGTAAGAAACCCAAATAGATATCGTCGACATTGGACTACTCTCCGATAACTCCGTTGCAGGATCACTCATGAACAATAGCTCCCATAAACCCGGTCTTACGATAACGATCATTCTTGGCCCTACAACGGCATTGCCGGATTTGGAGATGATTAGGCCGGGGTTAACTGCAGGACCCTGGTGACGCAATGTGAGAGTTGTAATGAAAGTGGACGTTTACAAACTCATATTCAGACACGATAATTTTTCGAATTGAAGATTGTATTGTAGAATTTGCACCAGTGAGCGTATTGCAATGGGGCAAGCTGGTCCGCAAAAGGAATCTCTTAACTAAGAGACAACGGGAGCTAAGAGCGGGAGTGCCCGGAGTTCACAACATAAGCCGGATATTGAGAAGGACAGTCAAGGGAAGCGTCATATGCGGGTTAGCATGCGTAGGGCAGCATGGCGCATATACACCATGACCAAGTATAGATATTCCATAATAAGCGGCCGGCAGACCAGGTATAGTGGATTCAACGAAGATCTGGTATGCTTAGTTAACGTTGCCGAGAGGAACACATGCAGCCATAGCCCAAACAGGTTGGGCGAATGCAGCTCGTTGCAAGTCTGTGGCCGATACTTTGACGTGAGCTGCATCGAGGCGCAGTGGCGGCCCAAAGATGGAGTGTCCGCCATCTCCTATCCTTGGTAAACGGAGTTCTTCCGAACCCTTTTTAACGACGATTGGTGGTGAGCCATCCCATAGCAGCCGCTGGCGTGCGGTCCGTACTAATGAAACATCGTGGATCTGGATCTGTTTTGTAAGGCCTTAAGGTTGGGAATACAGTTGATAGTTGCGTGAACTAGTAACCAACTTGGCACGTCGGCTCGGTTGTATGCAGGTGACCTTATTTCGATTAATATAGCGAGGATATTGATGCAGGAAGACGCCTCAAGTCAATTCCCACGTCGATCCAGACGGCCAATGGCTGGCCGAGCTCATCATTATTGTTCGTATGATAGGTGCCTCGCGAAGTCAAGAAAGGAAGACAGAAACAAGGTAATAGGTAGAAGTATACGAGATATCATTGATGATGCTATCAATATACTTATGTAGGAATACAGTAATATTAATTAGGTGCCTAGATGGATATAAATAGAGATGAGATTACCACATATTAATGTCTTGGGGTTGAGGCTTTGATGACCCTGTCGGCGAGGCAGATACCGAAGTCGGTAGGTATAGAAAGGTGGAGGAAGTTACACCTGATTACCCCCTTAGGTCCTAGGTAGGTATGGAGGTATGTTACATTAGGTAATCAATCCAATATATCGAAAACTTAAAGTGCATGTAATATGTAATGCACTTACCTCATTTAGGTGTACGCAGTTTATAGTATATGTATAGAGAGTATCGGTACTTCCCCACGTGGCAGTTGGTTGATCTGCAACTGCACGCCGTATCAATCTGCCGTCAAGTTTCGAAGAAAATATTCTGATTTGGTTTTACCTATGTAGGTACTTATGTAAGTACTTCAACGGGGCTACGATTGCCCATTACTTACATATATACATTTTCTAATGTATCATGCAGTGTGCATGTCGTCAATGCTCAAAACTTAAGCCATACCTTAGGTAATTTGTCAAACATGTCCATCTTCAAATTTCAATATCGATCTAAGTTGCTCTTTCGCATCTGATAAAAATATATCGTAGCTTCGGCAATTCGCTATAAGATAGGGTTTCTTTAAAAGTGGCATTAATCGCTTACATTGCCTATAATAGCGCTAGGTATCAACGAGTGTGTCAGGGTGCCAGACGAAGGGAACCAAGACAAGGCTCTGCAACTTGAAGTTGCTATCACATTACAGGAGCAACCTCCAATAAATCACCCCGTTATCCTCCGCCTTATCCCCTTGAGTGGGCTCCAATCGGTTCCCCCACCGGCGGAAAGCCGTATCGCGCCAGATTGGAGGCTCATCATCCGATTTCATGTCAACCGGTTAGCATTCATGCTTTTCCCCGGTGCATTCATCGGTCCAGCGATCTAGGGTTCATGGTTATCTCACACACTTTTCTTACGCATTTTTATGCCGGTAGCAAGAGGCACCGATGCCATTCGTCAGTAATTTCCTTTCTTTTCTCTAGTCTGTCCTTCTTGGCGGTTTTCTGCGTCTTGCGATAATACGACAAGCACTATACATCTAGGCTTTACATAGGCGGGCTGTGGAGCCGGGTCAAGTCCCGGCTGTCGTCAACCGTGCCGAAATGTCTCACCGCCGACCGCCATTCCCTATTCGATTAAGTCTTTTTTTCTTCTTTTTTTTTCTCCCAATTATAGTCCCGAGATAATCCTTGCACAAGTAGGTAGCCTATACGTAATCGTCTAATCATTCATAGGTACTCGCGGAATATTATCATAGCATAAGACGATCCGGCAACAGGTAGCTCCACAGCTACCTTGACAGCACCAGACACCCCCCCTTTCCCTTAGTCCCGCGAGGCTGTTGCAAAGCGCTAAAGAAGGGAGAAGAGTGGGTAATTAAGAATGCTGTCCATTCGGGACTCTTGCCAGCTCCGAAGGAAATTTGAGCTTTTAGTCTGAGGCCTGCTTTTGCGTGTGTAAGTTTAAGTTAACAAGGCTTGCCCTGACCGAGCTGCAAGTGCATAGTTGATGTATGTACATCATAAGACCTATACCCTAGGTAGGTAGTTACACATCTACCTATCTAACCTACACATATATGTACCTCATAGTTAGGGATTCCATTTACCTAGTACATAGGTATTGTCGTCTTAGAGAGTCTTCCTTGATCCCTATTGTCCGACTAAGCTTCACCTGTGTATTAGTGCTAACAAAGAAACCCGGTCAGAGGAGATTATCATTAAAAAAAAGTATAGACATAAGAGGCCCTAGGTCTTTTGATCCAGCTAGCCGATACGTGCAAATTTCTCGTCGGGCATCGCCGCAGAATCCCATCTTCAAGTCCAACGTCGGCCAAAAGGGGCGGTGAGCTATTGACGTAATCGGGGCCTTAAGAACCCAATAAGCCTCCGATTACTGGAGACAACGCAGCAGCCCTGCCACAACTCGGCTTTCATGGGAAAGGCAAAATTTCCATCATCTTGTAGGCAACCCAGGTGACCGGTACAGCAGGTCGCGCACGATGTTGACGTGCCTCATCAAACGTGGACCTTCTGCTGCACGACATTGCATGTTCCACATGTACTATATATGCAGAATATCTGAATCTAGCTTTCCGCTACTAGACTGATAGCGGATGTTTGCTGATTCGTGCATAGCACTGCTTTTCTCGATATATTCGGAATTAGTAATTATTCAAAAACCCTCCTTCTCTAACTCGATTGGAGTCACGCTAAGTCGACGATCCTAACAATCCATCAGTATCGATCTCGTTTCGGAGGATAGATCATATGATCACGTCTGCATGCGCGTCCTTTTTTCTCCTTTTCCAAAAGACAGCGATTCCTGGAACGAAAATCAGATCTACAAAGTACCTAAGTAGAGGAGGAAAACGAGAAAAAAAAACAAGGGAGTAACTAGCATAGTACTTATGGCTTGGCGTTTAAGGCGAGCAAGAAAGTTTTCCTAAACGGCAAGCTTCCGGTAGTCAACATCAAGGCGCCAAATGGTTGGGTTAGGCTTGTAGATCAGGGTTTACCCTTGCACCTGAAACCCCCCATACGGTATCCTTAAAATTGGAAGATCATGACAGCCGTGCGTCTCGAACACAGGGCGGAAAAAAGAATCTCTGTTATTTGTGAGCGATGGACACCCCTGTGCAGAAACGTACTATGTATACCCCGTGCATATCTCGGTACAAGGGGAAAAGGCGGCATCCTTACTTTTTTCTAACAAGCGATCCTATCCGCAGTGAGCAGCTCACGCTAAAAATCCGAATTGGCGAGTCGATGACCTTCTCGGCTTCTCCGCAGCCGCGCATTGTTTCGTAGCGGCTCACCGGATCTTACCCGACACGCCGCGGAGTTCTAGATAAGATGTCTAGACTAAAGGGGAGGGGGGAGAGAAAAAAAACACAGATTTCTTTTCCATTCGGAACAAGCTCCTTGGCTACTCAACACTTGATACGAAATTTCATTTGCCACATGGTCCGACAGGGACCATCCTGCTAGCACTTTTCTAGAACGTTACGGATTTGTTCCATAGCCTGCTCTAGCGCCCAGGAGATAAAGCAGAAAACTTGGCCAACTCGGGGAGAGAAATAGTTGTGGGGTCTTGACCGTGAGATTGTACGAAGTTGTATTCGCAAACACTTTTCTGATCGTCAAGCTACGTGTACGATGCGCTCAGCTGACAAGACAGCTATCCCCACTGCTGCGTTGCGTGGAGATTTAGTGAAAGTTTAACTACTTGAATTGTTTGGCGACTTTGTTTAGTTATGAAATGTATAATCATGACTAGAATGAGAGTCCAACCACGCGGAAGAGGGGGAAAGGGCCAAAACCCAAGCCATCACTGAAGGCGAAGAAGCAGATTTCTGTACGTCAACTTGATCACCGACGTTCCGGTACCGAGTTAGGGGAATGTTGCGGTAACTGATCATCGAGACTGAATTTGGAAAAAGACGATTAACGGCACGCACTTGCAAGGTATTGCACAAGGATAAGGCGTCGTATACTGTGGGGAATTTATGTTGCATTGCTTTAAGACTGTAATCGTCAGATAACGACATCGTTACTCTAAACCAGTCTTGACCATCTACCTCATTTAACACCCGAGATAAAAAGAGTAGCGGGATTATGAAGGGTTCCGGCGCGGATGAGACGGGCTTGTCTCTATGAGCTATGAGCTATGAGCTGTGAGCTGTGAGCTGTGGAGAGAGATTGCAAACGAAATCGTTTGACTCAACACACTTGGCAGATTCCCCGCCGTCAAGATAACGAGACCAGGCCAGGCCAGGCCAGGTACGGTACGGTACATACAAAGTTGTATGATACAAGGACAAGATGATGGCGGGTAGGTATGCAAAATCAGCGTGGTGTTGTTCACTATTCAATGAAGGGAGGTTTCGAAACGAGCAGCAGCAGCACCGACGAAACATACCGGGCGCGGCAATTCCGTAGACTACCGGGTGTAGCACAACATGCGCATAAGATGAAGACGGGGGTCATATTCCGAGTTCGTGGGTGCAGCTTTTGTTGCGTCCGCACGTCACACATCCACAAGTATTAGAAAATAACAGGAATAAGAAGGGGAAAACAACGATGTTACCCATTATAATAACAATAACAATGCCTAAAGTGATGACATATCTACATACCTTAGGTAACCTAGGTATCTGTAGATACCTGTAGATACCTACATGTAGGTAATCTCATGGCCTTGTATGTAATGGGTTATTCTCGGGTATGGGTATGGGTATGGGTATGGGTATGGGTATGGGTACCTATGGGTATGGGTATGGCACATTAATTCCAGTATGTACATATACTATGTATTAGATTAGGTACTACGTATGGTACGGGTTACATACCTACATAGGTACCTACCAGGTGGTATGTAAGTATCAAAAACAAAAAACAAAAATAAAATAAAATAAACGAGGCTTGGCGGAGCTGGGCTGAAGCCCTCTGCAGAGTCTGCGTCATGGTTGACGATTCTCCTCAAGTCCCCCGTACCGGCCAGTTGGTTCATCTTAAAAATACCCCAGTTGTGCTATTTCCGTTGCCCAATCCCACTTTCAGCCACGCATAATCGGTATCCCCTCGCCGGTTCACTTTCGTCTTCTTCTTAAGCCTCTCTTTCTCTTTCTCTCACTCTCTCTCTTTCTCAAGAGCAATTGGAAGGCTGTGGATAGTCCTTCACCGCTCAACTGTTTTAACTGCTGCCGTCTTCCTTAAGTGTCCGTCCGCTCAGATCCCCGGCGGCTCCACCATTCAGCTTTGGTGTGTGGTGAAATTGCCAATGAGCTAAACGCTCACCACCGGCCGGCTTATTATTGAAGGGTTTAAACCCAAGAGGGAAAGGTTCACTGCCCTTTTACATATTCTTCTGCTTCTAAAGCTGGCGGACACCGGCAGGTCTGGATTACTACCTCACCCCCTTGTCCTGTCAAAGCATCCAATGCCGGAGGGTAGCAGGACCTTACCTAGTAGGGATCTATGGTGTACCGAGTACTTCTCATCAACCCTCAATGTGCTACCGTGCTTCCATCATCCCAGTCAAAGCATTTTCCGTGACCCGCGTGGTCATTCGAGGTCAGGCTGCATTTGCTGCTCCTTATGCAACCCGTAAGGCTCCAGAACCAGAGGGCCAAGTCCCGACTTTTCTCATTTGCAGGTAGGTACATGTCATCGCTATACCCCGTACCGCCTCGAGCACTCGAGCATGGGATGAGGGATCCACTAAGTAGTCCACCTGCTATGACAGAGCTGTTTCCACGAAGTTGGGACTCCATACCTTGTGAGACCATCGCCGCGTTACACCTGGCACCGCTGGAAGGATCATCTATTGCACTTGCACTTGCACTCGCCCTTTGCTTTTCGCCTAACGTTTGTCACCGCTGGTTCCAATATTAAATAACTTAATATCCGTCACCCGCCATGGATACCTACGTCTGTTGGCTTGTTTCTAGCCTACTTCTATCGGCTTTCTTTTCCTTCTCCTCCTCACGGTGCCAAGCTGATTATTGCTCACCTTCCCCGTCGTTGTTGTTGTGTGGCTTTAATACACACGCAGCCTTTGTCGAACATAACAACTCAACGGTGCCGGGTTGACAAGTCACTCCCGCTTGTCTCTCTAACTTACAACTTCCAACTTCCAACTTTAGACTTCCTTGATTGATCTATAAAATTTGCCAAATATTTTACACCCCTCGGGTCCCAAGTGCCTAGTTTTGATATCCTTCCATCTTAAGGTTCGAGGGACTTCCGAGCCACTTGCCCAGCTTTGAGCCCGGCATAGCTATATTAAACCTGTTCAGACGCACAACACCCTTGCGGCTCTCCCATCTATCCCGTCTTTCATGTAGCGCACCGCACCGGCGGAACCCACGAGTATTATGAGGAATAATTCGTTTGTGAAGGATACCCATCCTTCTAATGTTCGTAATGGTGCCGTACCACCGTTTCCAAAGCGACAGATGCTAGTCCTAGGTATGATTTGGTAAAAATATGTATTGTGGGCCTTGGGCTGATATGTCAAATAGCAATCTGTCGAATATGCGAGCCAATTGCGTTTATGGGCATCTTCCCGTATATCTACTTTATGATCGAGGATTTCCATATCACCGAGGATAAGAGCAGAATCTCTTTTTACGCCGGCATGGTTACATCAGCCTTCACCTTTGCCGAATTCTCCACGGGGCTCCTGTGGGGGCGGCTGAGTGACAAGGTTGGAAGAAAGCCTGTGTTGCTTACTGGTCTCATCGGTACAGCTCTAAGCGTTTTGATCTTCGGCTTCGCTCCTAACTTGACCGTTGCGCTTATTGCCAGAGCCATTGGAGGACTTTTGAACGGGTAAGATGCCATATCTGTCTAGTTCGAAGCTCGAAGTCATACTAACATAGAACTAGGAATATGGGCGTGCTTCAGACGACAGTAGCTGAACTAGTAACTTCCAAAGAGCATCAGCGTAAGCCTAGTCGTCACAGCGGGGCATTTTAGACAAGGTAGCTAATTATCGTGATAGCCCGGGCTTACACTATAATGCCTGTCGTATGGTGTTTAGGGTTAGTTACGACGCCTAAAGAGTTGATATGTTTCCTAGTTTTATCTAACTCTTTACCAGGTCGATTGTCGGTCCTATGATCGGTGGCGCGCTCGCCCGGCCGTGTATCAGCTACCCGGCTCTATTCCCGGCTGGTAGCATCTGGGACGAATATCCGTATCTCCTTCCTAACCTTTTCAGCGCTTTCGTCGTAGTGGTTGGTGTTATTAATGGAATCCTATTCCTTGAGGAGACTCACCCTGAGAAGAAGCTGAGGCGGGATCGAGGCCTAGAACTTGGAAATTGGATCCTATCGAAATTGCCGATTTTTCGAAAATGTGCCGAGTCGCGGGATGAGAAGTCTAAACTGGCCGAGATGGAAGCGCAGCCCCTTATCGACCACGATGAACAGCTACCCGGGTATCAGACCAACGAGAACTCCCCCGAAAACTCACCGCGCATCAGATCGGCCTCCGTTCCTTCGATATCGTGGGATTCGCTTGACCTCGAAAGCGGACATGGAAGCTCAAATCTTGGCGTCTCTAAGATATTCACCCGTCCAGTGGTCCTAAACATCATCTCATTCGGCATTCTAGCTTTGTACGTATACTATTTCCACCGTGTTAGGAAAATTCATTGCAACTAACGCGTCTCGAAGTCACACGATGACTTTTGATCAACTCTTCCCAGTATTTCTAAGCACCGCGCCACCGGATCATCCGACGACACCTTCGCTCCCTTTCAAATTCGTCGACGGTTTCGGTCTTGACAGCAAGACAGTCGGTATCATTCTAAGTGCTCAAGGCGCGTATCAACTGCTCATCAACATGTTCATAATTCCGCCGGTCCTAAAGCATTTCGGCGCACGTCGGCTATTCCGGTTCTTGGTTATCGCTTATTTCTTGCTTTACTTGATCACGCCATATCTTGTCCTTTTACCCGAGAAGTACCGTATGATTGGTGTTGGGATGGTATTGGTCTGGAAGTGCACATTTGCTAGCATGGCATACCCGAGCAACGCTATTTTGACCGCAGATTCGTCGCCAAGCCCCCTTGCCCTCGGCACCATCAATGGCGTAGCAGCCTCGACTGCGAGCTTGTGTCGTGCATTCGGTCCAACCATTTCCGGTATTCTCTATGCTGTCGGCCTGCAGTCTGGTTATTCGGGCCTAGCGTGGTGGTGTAGTGCCTTCGTGGCTATCAGTGGTGCCATCGTTGGACTTCAAATTCAGGAACCGCAAAGCCATATAGACGGCAATGCTGCTCCAACTAATAATAATCCAGAAATAACTAATGTTATCGATCGAGCGGCTTCGCCCGAACCGGCATCGTAGAGTGGGCCGGAGTTTATTTGCGGCTACTTTCAGGGCCATGTTTTCATTCTCGGCGGGATTCCAGGCATAACAGGGAGCTTGGATCATTCGGGTTACGACGTTTAATGACTTGTTCCTTTCCTCGGCGCCGGATAATCGCGGCTCTAATCGAGTCGTCTCACCGCCGTCGCTTACGTCTCTGGTTGGGAAAAGAGTTATTACGCTTATTACTACATAGACTGGATTGGGCAACTAGATCATGTTCCTGGCATCGGGAACCACTACGATACCTCTGTACAATGACCAAAAATCAGGATTTCGGGGATCACACAGGGGAAAAGGGTCACCATTTGCGAAACGAAAATCGTGTACTAGGAAAAGAGCCTCAATCTGGGCATGGGAAAGGGGGCTTAGGGAATTTCGGTACTGTCGAGTCATTTCTATCATACCTTGTCTGCATCATTCTTCCGAGTTAGGGGGCCAAGGCGTTTTTTCAAGTACGAGGTTTTATATTTTTTTACTTTGAGCGAATCATTTTTGGGGGCATTCTATAGTTGGGTCTTGTTATTTTGGGGAGTCAAGCAACAAAAGCTCACCTGGGCGTATTTGGTAGAAAGGGCTTGGGAAAGAGGCGTCTCGTAGACGAAGACGGTCGTTCGTATCAATCGAGAATATTCTTATTAATGAATCATCCTCTAATATGGCCTTAATTGCTCGGCTTAGTTGCCTATTCTTGGTATGGGTACCCCAGGTACCCCACGAAATGGTTATATAAGGGAGCTTGTTCGTAACAGTATACTGCCTAATGCTCACATTTCAGCTTTGCTGTAATAACCGCTTAATCCCTCTAGGTTACCTCATTATATACTCGATCGGCTTTATAAGTTAGGAGTCTTATTAGGGTGCAGCACAAATGTACCTTAATACCTAAATAATTATTATTCAAGCGGAGAAATATGTAGGTTTTATGGTCATGTCGAGCTATAGGATTAACACTAACTGAGTCATATTTTCCCAGACAGTCCTGTGAATTCCAACGTTAAGGGCAAGAATCTCCAGGCCATCAAAAGGTGTCAATTTGAGATTGAAACGCAGCCTTGGTTAATACCCAAGCACCCAAACTCAGACCGAGACTAACTTTTCTTTAACGTAGCCTTCTAGATTCAAGCCCTTTCTTACGTAGCCTCGCTCGTCGGCGTGATTGCTAGGCATTGATGTTGGCTATGACTCTCATCATGTATTTTCAGACTATAAGTTTACTCACCTTCACAGCATCGGAGATGTCGTAGGCAATAGGCCACCCGTCAGATTCGGCTCGCAGCCGATATCTCGTCGTTATGTATGTAGCACGATGCAGGTCCCGACCCGTCCACCTTAGCTTATCTAGGATCCGCTGGGGGTCTGGGTGAGACCGGCGATGGAGCACCATGACCAGCCATGTCTGGACATTTTCGGTCGTGGCGTCTTTGGCAGGGACGTTGTCCACAATGTCCGCCTAGGACTCGACAAGGAATCGTTTTTGGTTATTAGACAATGCCCGCCGTGCCCTTCGTTTCTTGCGCGTAGAGTGTCCACATGACAGGTTGCGGTTTCGATCTGCTTGTGGGTGGCATATTTGCCTCTGGAAGTAAAGTGCTGCCAACGGCAATCATGGTCGGCGTGTTTCTATCTCGAGACTACTAGGTATTGTAGATATTTTTATAGGAATATGCGTATATTTCTTGATGCTGTTGTTCATGCAAATGATGATGTAGATGATGCAGGTATAAGCTGTTGATTGAACAAGTTTAAACGGTTAGTATTAGGCTTTGTTGACATATAAAAGTAACCTAGGGCTTTTATAGTATCTATATTTAGTTGAAGAAAGAGCAACTTTCAGTAGTTAACTATATAAAAGCAAGAATATCTTTTTCAGTTAACTATAACTACCTTACCTCATACATAGGTACATATATACCTTGTATATACCGTAGACACTGCATATAGTATTGATTAGGTATGCTTTCCCTTCATGTTTTAATCAAGGAAACAACTACTTCTTACTCCAAGGCTACATGTGGCCGATGGGATGATAGTCATTCCATAGTGGTACCTCCACCAGTTCGAGGTCTCGAGAACTCATGCTGTGGAACATAATACGAAAACGGTAGTTATATCTTCTTAAGAGAATAGGTACCGGCCCTGCGAGCTATGTCGATTGTTCTAAGCTAAGGATTTTGGATGTAATATAGAGTTGCCGACATAAGTGCCTACCTCGTGCATGAGGAAGAAGGTATCCGTGGGCGCAGGTCTACATTGTTTCAATCCGAAGGTCCCGAACTTTTAGTCGCTATTGATAGGTCTATTGATAGGTAGTCTGCAACTTAGCAACATGCATAGGAGGTAGCATAGGTAGCTAGTTGATTAGCTAGTGGATTGTGGCATCGTCGTATTGTACCTTAAGTACCTACCTAAGTAAGCTACTAAAAATCAGCTAGCAGGTGATTGGTTGGAGTTGCGCCCTAGCTCGCTTCTGGAAGTTGAAACTGGGTGGGTATGTGGAACAAGAATAAAGCTAGCCTAAGAGCCTAAGCTAAGCAGTAAGTTTTAACCTATAAAAGGTAAGTTCTTCTTTATGTGAGCTATGTAGGGATGTCCTTGCGAGAAATTCAGACCCCTAAATTTCTCGGAAGGTACCAGGTACTAGATATCAATAGTTAGCTAAAGCTAAAGATAGGTAACAACCTCCCTAAAACAAAGCTCTAATTGATCTACGGAATAAAGTCTACGGAATAAAGTATTTGCCCATGTCTTTGCGCAATCAGCTGCAACCTATCAGTGACGTCGTGGGGTGTGCTGTGCAGTATTGAACAAGCCCTAACAAGAGTAGTAAGATCGGCGGTACGGCTTACCACGCAGCGCAGCCCACGCTTTCCCACACTTCCACCTACGCACGCTTGCATACAGCAGGAGAGGAAGCTCCGCTGTTCCTTCGCGCAACCCCCAAATCCCGCCCAAGAAAAAGTATCGACTTTTGACTTTCTCATCTTCAGCCTCCCCCCCTGGCCTTACCCATTCTTAGACGTTACGCCTTGACGACCACCCGCGCATTGTTATAGCTTGGATATAGTAGAATTTAATTCTTCCCAACGGCTAGTCCCGGCTTTATTGCTCTATCGTCGTCGTATTTTTTATCCAGAAGCTTTAGTTTCATCTGCTTATTTCACGCATTGAGATTGAGCTTAGAAATGGGGCGGGGAATATCGAATTCCTACGAATAGCCGACCCAGCCTAATTCTAGCTGAGAATCAACCACCTCGACAGCCCTGGCCGGCGCAATCCAACATAGAGCACTCGAGTCTCCTGCGGATAGCGTCACTTGGTTGCGGATGGACCTGGACTCGGAAACCATGCCGCCGCGCTCACCGCCGTCGCCCGATCCGCATCCTTCGAAACGCCAGCGTGCTTCCTCTCCAGATAAGGACTCGCCTTCGGAAGGAAATGGAGCTCCAACCTCCCCCACCGCCGAACATTCATTGCATGATGGCGCCAGCCAAAGCTCAAAGCTTAGCCAATCCACAAGCTTCCGCAACGTCAGCGCATGTAACCGTTGTCGGTTGCGCAAGAACAGATGTGACCAGAAGCTGCCCAGCTGCGCCAGCTGCGAGAAAGCTAGGGTCGCCTGTGTCGGCTATGACCCCATAACTAAAAGAGAGATTCCGCGCAGGTTGGTTACATATTCAGTATATCAATTATCATCAACCCACCTGACCGTCGGGCTAACATAGTTCTCTTTAGCTATGTGTACTATTTAGAAACTCGTGTCGATCAATTGGAAACCCTTCTTCGTCGCAACAACATTCAATTCCCGCCCGCTAATAATCTTGAATATTGTTCGCGACCTGGGACGGAAGGCGGTCTTGGAAGATCACCCACGGATGGCGCGCCTTCAGCCGTACCCGGAATCATAGAAACCTCGAGCAGTGCGAAACCTCATAAAGGTAATGATGATGTGGAGAAACCGACCAAGATCATGAGGCCTGGTGGGAGTGGCGGCCAGAGACACCTCGGATCTGCTACCGGAATATCGTTTGCGCGTGTGGTATTTGCTGCTGTACAGTCATCCGTAAGTGATCAAAGATCAAATTCTGATAAGACCGGTGTGCGGCCCTACCGACCAATTGCAGGAAACGGGGCCGCAGCATCGGGTACGTCCATGCGTGACTCCTTTTTCGGCCTCCACACTCGGCCGACTATCAGGCCCGCCGAATTCCCTCCCAGAGACCTTGCTATCAAAATGGTCGATTTGTATTTCCAACATGCGAATCCCCAGATACCCGTCTTGCATCGGGAAAATTTTATGCAACTCTTCGAACGTGCATATGCCGAAGAGGGTAGGATACGAGGACCAAAAGAGCTCTATATCTTAAATATGGTGTACGCTATCGGAGGTGGCATAATTATGGATGCTCAGACGACATCCGCCAAGGCGACTGGCGAAGAAAAGAAACAGGCACAGCCAGAGGAATACCATGCAAGTGCAGTCGTTCATCTGGAAGCCTGTCTGAGCAATAGTGGTGGAGGACTAGAAGAGCTTCAAGCTGTCCTATTGCTAGCTAACTTTGCCCTTCTTCGCCCGGTCCCGCCTGGATTATGGTATGTCTCATCAATAATTCCACATATTTCCTGTTTATAAGGTTAGAAGTTGACATCAAATCTCCCTAGGTATATCGTTGGCGTTGCCGTGAGATTGGCAGTCGACCTAGGTCTTCATTATGAGGATGGAAAAGATGTAGAGTTTGACCTTACTTCGAATACTAAAACTGATGAAGGAAATGAAAAGTCACGAGAAGCTTGTCTACGTGAGAGGGGAAGACGCGAATACACACGCGACCTTAGAAGACGATTGTGGTGGTCTACATATTCACTCGACAGACTTGTTAGTACTTGCGTTGGACGACCGTTTGGCGTGTCCGATCAAGTGATTACGACCGAGTTCCCCTCCTTACTGGATGACCGCTATATTACTTCCGAAGGATTCAAGGGGCGCCCGGCCGAGGGTGAGCCCACGTATAAAATTGTTGCAAAACATTACTTCCGCCTTCGACTACTCCAGTCCGAGATTTTGCAAGTCTTGCAGTACCAGCAAACGCAGATGGCGAGGTTCAATGGCCAGAATACGAGAAATGAATATATGCACACTCAACTTCCATCACCCTTCTTACATAGATTCGATTCGTTTAGGAACTGGCGAAGGAACATCGACCAGCGATTATACGATTGGAAGAATTCTGCACCGACAAAGCAGGACTCGGGAGTTGCATTTCATCCTGAATTCCTAGAACTCAACTATTGGCAAACTATTATTATGCTTTATCGACAGAGCCTAAGTGTGCCATCCATGTTCGAAGGCGAATATAATACCTCGAAAGAGGTTAATAGCCCTTCTATTTATGCTGCCGAGTCACGAGAAGACGAAGAGAGAGTATACGTCAAGGTCGCTGAAGCAGGCCAGAAGATCCTTCGTTTATACAGACAACTCCATCTTATGGGGCTCGTCAACTATACATATCTGGCTACGCATCACCTTTTCATGGCGGGAATTTCTTATCTTTATGCAATTTGGCATTCGCACGTCGTCCGAAGCCGGCTTGTAAGTGTTCGGTTTATAAAATCTGACCGTTTTAGCTAACTTAGCTATAGACGATGGATGAAGTTGATTTCACGATATTAGCAGCCACTTCGGTTTTCACGGATCTTATCGAAAAATGTCCGCCAGCGGAAGCTTGCCGGGATGCTTTCGACCGAACTGCAAAAGCAACTATTAAAATGGCAAATTCTACCGGCGGGTTTGGACAGGTACTACATCGGAGCAAGCGCTCTTCGAGAAATGGTAATGACTACATCAACGCCAGAGACGCGACGGCTAACCGACACAAAGCTCACCACCGCGCCTCGTTAGACCACACAGGGTCCCGCACCACTTCATCCTATAATACTCCTGGACAGGAAAGTTACAGCTCACATGACACGTCACAGATAAGTTCTATACAGGCGGCATCACAAGCCAGCGGGTTCCGCCTCTCCATGCCCAAGGTCAAGACAGAACAAGACGGATACTCGATGATGCGCACCATGCCACAATCAACCCTTAGTACGGCTAGTTTGTCTGATGTGGCCTCACTTCCTGATAATTCAGCCATCGATCCCGTTCTTCTACCTTCCCCCGGCGCGCACACTAGCTCTCCGGTATCCATTAATAGCTTGACGCCGCAATCTAATCCAGGACAGCCGTACAATCAGAACACAGGAAATTCGAATTTCAACTTTAGATCGCCAGCCACCACCTTCACCCCTAGCGCCGCGATAAATTATTCAGACCTGCAAGGCATGGACTTCTTACAGGGTATTCAGGAACAGCCGAATGCAGATGGTGTAGTCAATGCGGATCTACAGATGGACATGGGTTTTGGACTTGGCTGGGAGGGGATGCATCACGACTTCAGCGACGGACAACAGGTCGATTTATTTGACGGGTTCTTCTTCGGAGGGCAGCAAGGGGGAGGATAAACAACTACAAAAAATTCAACCTTTTGGAACTGTCCCAGTTTCGGTTTAGTTTACTCTACGACGGCGTTGGAGTATACGGTGTCATATTATAGGACGATTTATTTCAATAAGCCACCCCAGATCTGAGCTTAAATGAGGCATGAGGAATGGAAATATCTAATTATTATTTATCCTCCGGATAAGATCCCGAGTTGCGGGATTTACGAAGCATCTGTTCCACGTTTAACTTTTACATGTCGGGTTTCGTTTTGTACTTTTTGCATCATACGTTTCTAATACCCCATTATTTAACGAATCACGCTTATCATGTACGTATGTACGTACGGAGAAGACCAAAAAGACAGGAGTAGAAAGGGAGGGCTCTTAATCCCTGGGAGATGGGGGTAGATGGTCTTGGAGCCGAAGATGAGAGATGAATTTTTTTTTTTCGTTGGATTTAGGTATGGTGGAATAATGCCTTCGGCATATTGAATACACGCTCCTTGCTCGCCTGACTTTGACGGGGGATATACCTGCTTGAAGTGCTAAATATGTACCTACCTACCTACCTAGGTAGATAGGTATCTAGCCATTCTAATAGATATCATCGTCTCGGGCTTGATATAAACACGGGCTATTTCCATCCTAATCCACACTTTGACATTGTTGGTGTATATGTAACTATACTAGACGCGTATAAGAAGAGCATCTTGTCTCATATTGTTTCTAGATGAATAAGGGGAATGGCCACACACCTGATATCTAAACGAAACTCTCTAAACATCTAATAACTATCTTAGATTGAATACAATACCCTATAACGAAGCATACGAGGCCAGTCTTTCCATGATCACTCGATCTCTACGTCCCTTCCAGTCCCTACTCGTGAGCCCGCATGTCTCAAATAGAGGGGACTATGCAATCCTTACGCACTGACATCGTCAACGTGTTCAGCCCTTGTACTAAACATATCCCATATATCTAGACAGTACATATAACTATTGGCATTGATAGAAGAAGAAAATCATGTAATAGGTAAGAAATTTCATTTTTAAAGGCTACTTCACGATAGACCTGTTTCCACAGTTTGTCCAAGCATATGGAATATAGCACGTTAGCAGAACACACTTATCGGAGTCTTTCTCCTGATTATATTGCTTTATTCGCTGTTCGACACTATTGGGCTAAGTACCGAGTACGTCCAACATAGAAAAATACCAATTCCATTCGAATATCCTCGCACATGGTGTTAGGCGCGTACCGTAATCGACGCGGTACACAAAAAAGAAAGTATAAAGGTCCTAGGTCCCTGTACGACGGCCAATATATACCGTAACCCCGCTAGAAGTCGTCTTACTTCCATCTCCAGTGCCTTAACTGGAAGAATCTATTCGTGCATAAGTCAAAGACTAACAGCCTTGTCGTCGGCATCCACTGCAGTAACTCCAATAGTATCGTAAACACACACCTCGCTTTCTCTTCCGCTAATCTAATCTTTTACGCCGTCATAGTACCTAGGTACCTACGCATCCGAGCCTCCCTCCCGGATCCTCCAGAGGTTCGGGTCTAAGATTTCGGGAGTACAAGGCTCAGATTTGGGCGCGTTATTACCTGTTGATCTTAATTTCCTGGGCATTTTCCCCCTGGAGCATCGCGGCGAACCAACCCTCCAACTGGTCCGGCAAGACCTTCGACGGTGACTGCGTTATTGGCCGTGGGTTTTTTAAGTCCTTATCGTTGGCGTGTATTTTATCGTCGTCTTGCTCCGATGGGTCGGGCGCCATGTACTCGGACGGAAGCTTATCGTCTTCCGTTTCCATGATGGGCCTATCTTGGATATCTACTGCTGATACTGAGGATTTGAGCTTGCTACCCGCGTTGTTGCTGCTCCTCCGTAGAGTAGCTCTGGTTATGTACGGAAAATGGCCTTGGGATTTCCACAGGGCCCGCTGTGATACAAATTGACCTTTGTCGGTACTTGGGCGGTGGTTGCCATTGCTTGCTACATAGTTGCCATTAGTTGCCGGCAATATCGGGGGCGTCTGTTTTTCATCTGCTCCGTAAGTTGAAAGCCTGTTGATGTAGACACTGTGATAAGACGAGGGATTATATGGCATTATCCCATTCTGTGACAGTGTCCCGTTTTGGTTTGTGAGCAAAGAGAGTAGGCGTGAAAGATCAACAGGAGGGGGGTCCTCACGATGGCCAGTATTATCGTCATTACTCTTGTCTAAATATGAAGATACCACCCAAGCGGTTATTTTGTTCCCAATATTTCGAGTCCACCGCTTTGCGAAGCGAACACTCGTCTCCCAGGCCTCGGGGGATACTTTGAAAGCCGGGGATGAAGCATCCTACTGCTTCTTGATGGCACTAATATCCCGGCCAAGAACATGCCGCTGGAACAAGGCAATGGGGAACCGGAGGAGCAAGACGCCTATAGCACAGATAAGTGTCGCATAAAGCTGCCAGGCGATCCAGAGAAGTGATGCTCCCCAGGGCGCAATGAACTTCAGGAAATCCTCTACTTGATAGTGGTCCTGCTGGCCTTTAATGAAGTATCGCATGGGCGGGTCCGGAGTCAGAGCTAGATCAGCATCGACGGGAATCGGCGTCTCGTCGAGTAACGGTTTATGGTGTTTATCGATGCTAAGCCGCTGCAGCTCTAGCACCGTGACCAGCTTCACATTGGCCTGCCATAGCGAGTACGGCACAAACCATAGCGTAAAGGTCTGGCGGAGCGTGACGTACAAGAGATTCTTATTCTTGTCGAAGCCTTGGTAAATTAGTAACGGATTATATAAAACTAACTTCATTATCCACGGCTGAATGGGTGCAAACTCACTGGTTGAATCGATAGAAAGCTGTATGTCCGGGCTTAAGATTCTATACCATTGGTAAATGAAAAAGACGAACTGGCGAGAGTTTATAGTCAGGTTCGTAATTGGGATCTTGTAGTCGCGGAAGGATGGCACGCGGCAGAAGGGATGTACGAAGTAGGCATCGGGCAGGAAATAGTCTTCTAAGATGGACAACTGGTCGCCACGCGAATATTGCGTTAAGCCGCGGATGATGTGTTGAATCTGCTGTTCGGGATAGTCCATTTTGAGATGCTATTTATTATTAATTAGTTGATTGAGTGATTCTGTTTATTGAAGCTGTTGGGATGCTAGTTGCATATGTATGTATATCTGGATTTCTGAATTGAAAGTTTGTACGGGATATGGAGAGTTGAGGTTCAAGGATGTAAATAAATATAGGTACCTATTATATGCAAGGTAAGTCCGTTCTCGTATGTAGAGCTTTGTTTTAGGTAGTGATGATGATGATGTCATTGTGGTTGCGGCGCGGGTCCTTCTTGACATGTGAAGCTAAGGTACCTTAACATCATCCAGGAAATCTCGACGATCGGTAAGTCCCTTACAAATTGAAGCTACCTGCCTGCCTCATATGTATCTACCTAGGTACCTAGGTATTTATAATATAAATATGATACATTTGCAACAAGCACTTGCAAAGTCAATTAAAGTCCTCTTATAATTTCGAAAGTAACGTGAAAGCTATAATCCAATACGATGTAAATACCTCAGTAAACTCACTAGGTTACATAATATCAATATTTGAGCAAATGTAAGAAGCAGCTTTACTAAATTTCGTATGCATAAAAACTACTATTCTCACACAAAATACTTGACTAGCGCTTCCTAAGTCTTATCCTTATAAGAGAAGCTTGACTGGACTAACTCTGAAGTTAAATCCAGTGTTATTTAGTATTGGCCTATGGATGACTAATAGGCTCCACTACCACCGGGGGGGGGGGGGGGGGGGGGGGGCCGCGGGGGGGGGGGGGGGGGGGAGAAGGAATGAGGGAAAGTCGAACCGCCCGAGGGACACACCAACCAGCCGACGCACCGAGATTT